>NW_012107208.1:1244865-1254116 GCF_000951045.1 Mandrillus leucophaeus
AAAATCAGATAATCATATTTGTAGACAGCTTTAGCTACCAGAAAAAACAGCCAGGAATGGCTGTCACTGAGTCGAGCAGTCAACAGACATGACTTACTACTCTTTCACCAGGCTCTAAAATGAGTACTAGTCTCCAAGGAATTTATATCTTACTGCAGGGAGATGACACATGTATGTCAGAATTTGTAGAATCATGTTGCATAAAGATAGGGTGATGTGGTTGAGAGTAACTATAGCCAAGGTGACTGTTTTAGTTTATGTTGTGAGGGAGGCCTCTTTAGTGTAAGAGACCTGAATGAGAAGGATGCAGCAGAATGAATACTTGGAGGTAGGAGTTTCTTATTACCAGAACTGTAAATGTAAAGAGACAGTAATGTATCCAGTGTGGCTGAAGAGTTTTGAGTAAATAGAAAAGTGGAAGGAAATCAGACAGACAGGGGCTGGATCATGTAGAGTCTTGGAGGCCATGGTAAAGAGCTGCAAATTCATCTTAAAATGTATTTTTAAAGGATATTTTTTAAGTTATTGGGAGGTTTTAAGCAAAGTCATTGCATTTGACATATGTAGTAGAAAAGTTACTTTGACTTGTGTCGGGGTAAAAATGAACAGGGCCAGCTAGGAAGATTTGGCAGTGGTCTGCCACATGGTGGTGGCTCAGGTGGAGGTGATGGGAGCTAGTGAGAAGTGAACCTAGTTTTGAAAACTTTGAAGCTTGACCTTCCATGAATATTGATGGCTTAATTGTGGGATGAGAGATAAATTGAGGATGATATAAACTTTTGGGCTGAACAACTGGGTGGATGGTGACAATGGCTGAGACGAGTAAGACCTGATGGGGTGAGGGCTAGGTACTGCATAGGGACCCTGAAGAGTTCTATTCTGAAAGTGTTGAGGTTGACATACCTAAATGTGTCAAATGCCAGACTACAAAATCCGTGAGTTCAAGAACAGCCATTTATCTGTGTCTCAAGCATCTAGCACCTGACAGAGCAGGTGCACAAATGATTGAAATGGATAGATACTATTTTTCCAAAATCATTAAATTAGAGCTAGGGCATTTATTTATTTATGCTAACTTATCCAAGATATAATTCTGATTATTTTTTAAAAATTTTACTTTAAGTTCCGGGATACAAGTGCAGAATGTGTAGGTTTGTTACATAGGTATACGTTGTGCCATGGTGGTTTGCTGCACCTATCAACCCGTCATCTAGGTTTTAAGCCCCGCATGCAGTAACTATTTGTCCTAATAGAGTTAGGGATTTAGAAGGGATCTCACCATGTCCTCAGTAGGAGATCCTCCTCTCTCCATCCTTTATTTCCTGAGTATCTAGTTTTTCTAGTGTGCAAACTTTCATTCTCTGTGACTAGTTCTCCTTGTTTCTGAGACAATAAAATGAAGACTTTGTTGATTAAATCACAAAATCTCCTCTTCAGATATCTATATCCTGTGTGTGGGATTCTGGATCCTGGGTTTTCCCAAAGAACATACCTGCAATATCCAGGTGCTCCAGGCACAGAGCAAATGAGATCTGTCATGCTCTTCTCTATAAGATTTTTACTGGGGTCGGTAAAAATCAATTAGATTGCTTAGATCCCAGGAACTTTGACATGTATTTATTTATTTATTTTGAGATGGAGTCTCACTCTGTCGCCCATGCTGGAGTGCAGTGGCACGATCTCAGCTCACTGCAACCTCCGTCTCCTGGGTTCAAGCAATTCTCCTACCTCAGTCTCTTGAGTAGCTGGGATTACAGGCACCCGCCACCAGGCTCAGCTAATTTTTCCATTTTTAGTAGAGACGGGGTTTCACCACATTGGCCAGGCTGGTCTCGAACTCCTGACCTCAGGTCATCTGCCCGCCTCGGCCTCCCAAAGTGCTGGAATTACAGGCGTGAGCCGCGGCGCCCGACCCCATTGACTTGTATTTCTACCATCTGACTTAGTGGGAAAAGCTCATCTTGCTCACATTCGTAAGACAGCAGTGAAGATTCACAAATTTACATCAACTCTCTTACAGTGATACTGCTTAAAGAAGCTAAGAGGCTTTTCTGAAAAATCAAATGTAGCTGTGCAGACCTTACCATTTTGGGCTGGCCTAACGATCTGCTTTACAAATTTGATTGTAATCATTACAAACAAGCTATCTCCCAAATATCGATTTGCTTGCATCTTTAAGAAAAGCCGGGGGGACGGGGGAGGGATTGCACTGGGAGTTATACCTGATGTAAATGACGAGTTGATGGGTGCTGACGAGTTGATGGGCGCAGCACACCAACATGGCACAGGTATACATATGTAACAAACCTGCACGTTATGCACATGTACCCTAGAACTTAAAGTATAATAATAAAAAAAAATGTGTAAAGAAAAAAGAAAGAAAAGCCAAAGGTTTTGGCTTTCCTTTTGCGCCCAACAAAATCAGCAATATTGTCCATTCCAGTGTGCAGTGTTAGAATAAAACAGAGAACAGCCAGAGGCTCATTGTCACTAGCTGTATAATTCAGTGTACTAGTTTTTTAAATGCTGCAGTGATTCTTCCTGCCCTTTGGAAAGTGTGTGCTCCTGTCTGCAGTTGCAGCTCTGCATTTTTGTGTGTGTTTGTTTGTTCTGCATGGACCACTTTGGCAGCTTGTGGGCAGTACAGCATAATGTGTATAAAGTTCTAAAATAAAACACTTGAAATTTTAAAGAGAATAATTAAAGGTATCAATTTTTTTTTTTTTTTTTTTTTTTTTTTTGAGATGGAGTCTTGCTCTGTCACCCAGGCTGGAGTGCAGTGGCCGGATCTCAGCTCACTGCAAGCTCCTCCTCTCGGGTTCACGCCATTCTCCTGCCTCAGCCTCCTGAGTAGCTGGGACTACAGGCACCCGCCACTTCGCCCGGCTAGTTTTTTTTGTATTTTTTAGTAGAGACGGGGTTTCACCGTATTAGCCAGGATGGTCTCGATCTCCTGACCTCATGATCCGCCCGTCTCGGCCTCCCAAAGTGCTGGGATTACAGGCTTGAGCCACCGCGCCCGGCCAAAGGTATCAATTTTAAAACAAACTTGTGATATAAAAATATACCTTCATGCATTAAGTAACAAGATGATACATATTAAACACAGGTAGGTTAAAGGTTAAAGACATCAGTGTGAATGCTGTTTAGCTTGAGTTAGAACATTAAATTAGGGGTGGTCTTTGGGCAAGACAATATGGATATCCAATTAGTTGTCCACATCAGTTCTGTTTTTTTGTTTAATGGATACAAGGGTTTGAAAAAAATCTCAATTTCACAAATAATATAGTTTCACAATAAATTAAAGCTTCTTTAACTCACATTGAGGGCAAAAACACTTGAATCCACCAAGGGTTTTTGAGTTAAAAGTCCAGTTATAGAGAAGTATTCACACTAAGATAGATATGCCCTTTTATAAGTCAATAATAGAGAAATTAACCCAACTTAAAAATCAGTAAAGGATTTAAATAGACAAATCTAAAGAAGATATATAATTAGCTAATGAATACACAAAAAGATACTCTCTATTAGTCATTAGAGAAATGTAAATAAAAATCACCATGAGATACCATTTCACACCCACCTGGATGGCTAAAATGCAAACAATAACAAGTGTTAGCAAGGTTGCGAATAATTAAACCTTCATATGTTGCTGCTAAGAATGTAAAATGGCACCACTGCTATGAAGAGCAGTTAGGTAGTTCCTTAAAATATTAAATATACAATTATCACATGACCCAGCAACTCTATTATTAGATATATACAAGAGAATTTAAAATGTGTCTAACAATAATCTGTAAATAAATGTTCATAGCAGCATTATTCCTAATAGCCAAAAAAGGTTGAAACAACCTAAATGTCCAAATGAATGGGTAAACAAAATCTGACATATCTATACAATGGAACATTACTTGGTGATAAAAGGGATGAACCTTGAAAACATCATGCTAAGTGAAGGAAGCACAAAAGGCCGCGTGTTGGATTATTCCATTTATATGAAATGTTTAGAATAAATCTATAGAAATAAAATAGATTAGTGGTTTCCAGGGGCTGGGAGAAAGGAATGACTACTGATGGGAATGGGCATTCTTTTGGGGGTGATGGAATGCTTGGAAATCAGATAGGGATGATGGTTGCCCAACCTCGTGAATATACTAAGAAACCACTGGATTGTACAGCATAAATGGGTTATTCTTTTCATATGTGAATTGTATCTCAGAGCCATTATTTTTTAAAAAATCAATAGGTCATCTTTGGCTAGGCCAAGATCTTTGACAGAGTTTTATATTTACAAAAAGATTATGAATCCATGATTTAATTTTGCCTTTAAGGAAAAAGGACTTTCTGAAAAAGTTCTGCAGTGTTTCCAGGTGTTGACAACTATCCTTCCTCAGAGAAATGAACAGAATTTTGACTTGCAGCTTCATTCTGGTAAGGCACCCCCCCAGCATTGAAGTGATGTAGCTCTCTGTGCCTTCCTAGGAAAATGGTTTACAAGTGTGACTGGTTTTCCTTCAAAAGTTGTATTGTAAATGTGGGGTGTTTTCACAGAGTAATACATAAATGCCCCTCATAAAATACCTTGTATGTGCCTTGTATATATCTTTATTTCCTAACCGTGTGCAAAAAGAGTATAAGAAGAAAAAAATCACTTGTTATTCATGTTTACCCTGTGCGTGACCTACCTACATCATTGTTTAATCTGTTAGTAATAACTGTTAAAACATTATTTGAAGTTACTGCAGCTGTTAGATGTGTTTGAACTTGCCTGGTCCACCCTTGTAGTCTATGTACTCTCTGTTACAAAAGTCATGCTGCCTTATGGAGAGTTAAGAACTCTCATTTGAGTGCTAGTTTGCAACAACTTAACAAGAATGACTTGCCACCTTTAGTGAATTAAAAAAAAAAAAATTGTAGGCTGGGTGCAGTGGCTCATGCCTATAATCCCAGCACTTTGGGAGGCTGAGGCGGGCGGATCACCTGAGGTCAGGAGTTGGAGACCAGCCTGGCCAACATGGTGAAACCCCGTCTCTGCTAAAAATACAAAAATTAGCTACGCATGGTGGTGTGCACATGTAATCCCAGTTACTCGGGAAGCTGAGGCAGGAGAATCACTTGAACCTGGGAGACGGAGGTTGCAGTGAGCTGAGATGGCGCCACTGCACTCCAGCCTGGGTGACAGAATAAGACTCCATCTCAAAAAAAACAAAAACAAAAACAAAAACATGTGGATAGGGAGTACTGGAAAGCAATGTGACTGCCTTGATTACCCGTGAAATAACTTTCTACTTTGTTTTTTAGTAGCTGAATATCTTACTGACCCATAGTTGAGCAACTGTGTTTTACTATCTGTGGACACAAAAAGAGCAGTCATATAAGATCTGGTGGCTAGTCTATTTACTACCATAGTTTTGAAATAATGATTAGCACAAGTTATAATTTGAAATCTGCAACAAGGTAATGTGAAATGAAAATAACTGATTTCTATTGTGACAAATTCACAGGTTCTGCTAATGGTGCTGTGGTTTGAATGTATTAGCTAAAGGAAGTATTAAATTTAAGTTGGAGGTTACTGAAAATAAAGACAAATGCTTTCTACATCAAGCTAAAAAACCCCATGAATATTACAGACCCCCAACTTAAGAACCTGTAATGTAATAGATTGCTTATTTTGGCCTGTAGCTCATGGGCCAAGGTGATCTCTACTGTGGTAGCAT
Organism: Mandrillus leucophaeus; assembly: GCF_000951045.1. Taxonomy (NCBI): domain Eukaryota; kingdom Metazoa; phylum Chordata; class Mammalia; order Primates; family Cercopithecidae; genus Mandrillus; species Mandrillus leucophaeus. The sequence continues at coordinate 1,250,583 of NW_012107208.1, forward strand.
GTTTCGTAAGGCTAGTTAATCAAACAAGTTATTCTATCCTAGGATCTAATTATAAGTTTTTAAAAGATCTGTGACTTTGGGCAAGATCTCTGACTCTATTACTTGACTTCAAAAAACATTTTCTTTTTAAGTAATCATAGACTCCTGAAGTTGCAAAAATAGAACAGAGTGTCCCATGTACTTTTCATCCATTTCTCCTAAGAGTCACATTGACATAACTCTGGTACAATGTCAAAACCAGGAAATTGGCATTGGTATTTTGTTTTTTATTTTTATATTGGAACATTGGGATGTCTTGATCTAAGGAAATTAATCACCTAAGTTGACTATCCACTGTTAACCTCAAGTACATTTTGTTAGTTGCTTCTTACTCTGAAGGAATACTTGGGATTTGATAGCATGGGCCAATCTTCTATCACCTGAGAAGGAACAGGATCCCAAAGTTCGGAGTGTTGTAAGCTGAGGTACCTCAGTTCTCAGGAGCCATCCTATGTTCACTTGTCTTGGGCTTGCTCAATCTATTAGGCAGTATTTCGTCCTCACCAAGAGGCTTTCTTCTGTTCCCTGCAAGTAGTTTTGTGCTTCAGAGCTCCACAGGGCCTTGGGAAAACCTGCCTCACATCCCAAGATATCATATGGAAACGTACTGTTCTAAATGTCTAGCTCTTTTGATGTAAATTCTGGATCCTATGACAGCCTGAGCTGTCATGTCCTTGCTCATGTTCATGCTCATATTACTGAGCATGAATAGCCCAGTGAGACATTTTAACACCTAAGGGTGTGCTAGATAATACCTGGCAGCGTATCAAGCAATTTGGTCATATTTAGAGAATGCATAGACCTCAAGTGCCAGAATACCCTCTTCTTCATGCAGTACCGTCACACAGTTGTTTTGTATTGCCACAGGTCTTGGTAAATACTTCATATTCCAACATTAAAATTCAATATAATAGAGTCTGTTACTAGATGTAATAACTCTTAAGAGGCAGATAACTATGTTAGTCATCTTTCTCCCTAGCACATGAAAATGACTCGGGGTCTATGGAATGAAGAACTACATATTAGCAGAAAGCCTAGCTTTGACATTTTTTGGCCTCTAGTATATTCCTACTCAACTTCTTAACGTATGTTCTGTGGCAGTTAGTTTGACCACATTTTCCAGATACTCACCCTCTAGAACCCAGTCTGTGGCCAAGACTATGTCACATCCTCTTAGTGTGGGATATGGCTTTTAACTCAGCTGGAGAAATTCAAGTGTGAGGCTTGAAAGGTGTCATATTGGTGGTACGGTAGTCACAGTGTTTGAAAATAGCTGTGTAATTGTGCTATGATTGTTAAATAGAGCACCTGAGCCCACCTAGGACTAGCCCACCAAATGATCCCTAGAAGATGCCATTAGCCTTTGTTTGGAAGAGTCTCTCCACTGAGTACTCCTCCCTCCTCTCCCACTGCTGTATTGGTGTCCAATTTGTGAACCAGCAGCTACCTTGCAAGTTGCCACATGTTGCTTTCAGGTGTTTGATACTATGCTTTGAACCAGGGCTTTCCATGTGTGTTTTTGTAACTCCTTTGACATAACTGGAGGCCAAACCCTTCTTGCTGTTACGTTTATTCTCTTTGATATTATCAGTTGTGTTGGCAGAGAGGAGACTACTGACATTGGCCCTTTGTCTCACTTTTGTGAAATCATAGAATACTGAGGCAAGGCTGTGATTGGAATGCCATGTCTGGAATATTCCTGGCGTCCTAGTATCAGGCTCACCATTTTCATGAAGAATGATGACTCTATTGGCTTTGTACCATAAATAAAATTTTATATCACTGTTCTTTCCATAAACTTTGTTTTTATACATTTAACATGATAAAGGACATGATTCATAGAATAAATATCCTACCCAAGCACTAGTTATTTTTCTCTTAATTTGTATAACTGATTTAAAGAAAATAAAAATTATTGCTATTTTTAGCACTCTTCCATCTTTAAGTGAAGTTTTATGTGAATGTAAGAATTCAGTAACAAGAGTGAGGCGTGGTGGCACATGCCTGTAGTTCTAGCTACTAGGAAAGCTAAGGCAGGAGAATTGCTTGAGGCCAGGAGTTCACAGCAGAAAACACTGTCACCTTTTAAAAAAAATTTCAAATAGATCTAGGTCTCAAGGTAGTGATGATCAAACTCATAATAGGCTGGGTAACCTAATTTGCCTACTGATGTTTTAAATGAATCTGATAAATAATGCTTTATAAATAGTGATCAAAAGCAAGGTTTCGCTGGGCATTGTGGCTCATGCCTGTAATCCCAGCATTTTGGGAGGCCAAGGCAGGCAGATCACTTGAGTTCAGGAGTTCGAGACCAGCCTGGGCAACGTGGTGAAACCCCCACTTCTACTAAAAATACAAAACTTAGCTGGGCGTGATGGCACATGCCTGTAGTCTCAGCTATTCAGGAAAGTGAGGCAGGAGAATCGCTTGAATCTGGGAGGCAGAGGCTGCAGTGAGCTGAGATTGTGCCACTGCACTCCCACCTGGGCGACAGAGTGAGGCTCTCTCTCTCAAAAAAAAAAGAAGCAAGGCTTAGCGTACATTCAAGTAGAACATGTCTAGGCTATAGGTATCTCTAAAATCTTGGAAAAATATAAATCAAGAGTTAGAAAGAGGGCTCTACAGACCTGATTTGAAAAACTTGTTAGCAGATTTAGGCAAGTCCATGCATCTCTTGTTTTCTGACTCTTAATTTGTTTCCCAAAACTTGGTGGCAGAGAATTTTGGAAGCGCAGGAGCTATTACTTTAAATAAGAAAAATGTGTTCCCATTCCATTTCCAAATCCTAATTCTTTCCTCTAAATTCTACTAAAAAACAACAAAAACAAACTTCTAAACACCTATAGCAATTCACAAGAGGTTTTTGTATAATAGCACATTAAACTGATTCCTAGTTACTTAACAATGAATTCATTGGCTGGGTATGTTTGTTTTCAGGGTTCAACAAATATGAGCTATCTTCCTTCTACATAGCAGCAAACACATAAGCAGTAGAATATTAGACATCACACATGCCAATAAAAAGGCAATACAAAAAGTGTCACTGGTAGAAGAGTTGCCTGAGTAAAGTTTGGTGAGAGGAGTAAGATGTGCAGGACCCAGGCATTATTTCCCGACAGACTTTTTGCCCTTTTCTTGCTCTGCCCTTCCTCATAAAGCTATATTCCCTTGGCCTCTACAAAGGTGATTTCTGGCTGGATTTGACCAATAGGAGACGAGGATCAGAGATCAGATTGGAGGGTGGGGAGAAGTCAGGATCTCTCTCCATCGCCTTCTTAGCCTTAGGTATAGCTTTGGCAGTGGTTCCGATGTTATGCCCAGACTGTTTGTTCCCCAAAGAAGACCACCAGAGTCCAGAGTCAAAGCCAAGCGGCAAGGATCTTTACTACAAGTTCGAACTTGGTCCCTCCTTTACACAGTATACAAGAGGGCCCTGAACAATGTGAGCGTTTGCTTTTTATAGCCCGAAAGTTGCAGGGGAACAAAGAAATTCTT
>NW_012107209.1:0-1497 GCF_000951045.1 Mandrillus leucophaeus
TACAGGCACAAGCCACCATGCCCAGGTAATTTTCATATTTTTTACTAGAGATGGAGTTTCACCATGTTGGCCAGGCTGGTCTTGAACTCCTGACCTCAGATGATTCACTTGCCTCGGCCTCCCAAATTGCTGGGATTACAGGTGTGAGCCATCACGCTTGGCTCTTTTTTTTTTTCAGATGGAGTTTCGCTTTTGTTGCCCAGGCTGGAGTGCAATGGCAGGATCTCGGCTCACTGCCACCTCCGCCTCCCAGATTCAAGCGATTCTCTTGCCTCAGCCTCCCAAAGAGTTGGGACTGCAGGCTCCCACCACCATGCCCAGATAATTATTGTATTTTTAGTAGAGACGGGTTTTCACCATGTTGGCCAGGCTGGTCACGAACTCCTGACCTCAAATGATCTGCCCACTTCAGCCTCCCAAAGCGCTGGGATTACAGGTGGGAGCCACCGTGCCCGGCCCATGTTTATTTTTCTAAATCCACCTTACAGCCCCACACACTGAGGTCAGTGAGAATTGCTACCATGCTAATTGCTACCATGTCTGTGACTTTCTCTTTGAGCATGGGTGCTGATGCAGTCTGGGAGAAATGGAAGCGAGAGTTCTAGTCATCAGTCCCTCACTGTCATTACTATCACCACTGCTCCTTCTAATTCACACACCACGGTTGAGAGCTGCTCCCTCCATGTCTTGGTGCTGGCTGCTCTGTGTTCTCCTTCAGCCTTCCTCTCCCTAGTTCCTAGGCCACAGGAGCCACGACATTTTTCCCAAGTGTGCCATCTACACCACTGCCCTCTAGCTAAGGGACTGAAATGCTCTGTATGAGAAGCAGCCTAGATTTCGAACACCCTACAAAGAAATGCACTATCTCTATCTCTTCCCAGTATCTAGGAATGGACTTCAATACAGCCTTCCTCCTCTCATCTGCAAAATGAAGAAAATTGTTGGCCAGGCGCAGTGGCTCATGTCTGTAATCCCAACACTTTGGGAGGCGGAGGTAGACAAATCACTTGAAGCCAGGAGATCGAGACCAGCTTGGCCAATGGTGAAACCCTGTATCTACTAAAAATATAAAAATTAGCCAGGCACGGTGGCATGCACCTATAATCCCAGCTACTTGGGAGGCTGAGGCACAAGAATCGCTTGAACCCAGGAGGCAGAAGTTGCAATGAGCTGAGATTGTCCCACTGCACTTCAGCCTGGGTGACAGAGCAAAGCCGTTTCAAAAAATAAAAGAAAGTCTCACACCTATAATCCCAGCACTTTGGGAGGTTTAGGCAAGTGGATCACGAGGTCAGGAGTTCAAGATCAGCCTAACTAACCTGACCATCTCTACTAAAAATACAAAAATTAGCCAGGCATTGTGGCATGCGCCTGTTATCCCAGCTACTCAGGAGGCTGAGGCAGGCGAATCACTTGAACCCAGGAGGCAGAGGTTGCAGTGAGCCGAGATCACGCCACTGCACTCCAGCCTGGGTGACAGAGCAAGACTCTGTCTCA
>NW_012107210.1:0-279 GCF_000951045.1 Mandrillus leucophaeus
GCGAAAAAGGAAATATCCTAAGATGAAATCTGGAAAGAAGCTTTCTGAGAAACTGCTTCGTGTTCTCTTAATTCATCTCACAGAGTTACAGCTTTCCCCTCAAAAACCGCTCGCTAAGCCTGTTCTTGTGGAATTTGCAAAGTGATATTTGGAAGCCCCTAAAGAGCGCTGGTGAGAAAGGAAATATCCTCCGATGAAATCTGGAAAGAAGCTTTCTGATAAACTGCTTAATGTTCTGTTAATTCATCTCACAGAGTTACAGCTTTAACCTCAAGAAGC
>NW_012107210.1:495-1331 GCF_000951045.1 Mandrillus leucophaeus
CTCCGATAACAACGAGAAAGAAGCTTTCTGATAAACTTCATTGTGTTCTGTGGAATCATCTCACAGAGTTACAGCTTTCCCCTCAAGAAGCCTTTCGCTAAGACAGTTCTTGTGGAATTTGCAGATTGATATTTGGAAACCCGTAGAGGGCTATGGTGAAAAAGGAAATATCCTCCGATGAAATCTGGAAGGAAGCTTTCTGAGAAACCGGTTGGTGTTCTATGATTTCATCTCACAGAGTAACAGCTTTCCCCTCAGGAAGCCGCTCGCTAAGCCAGTTCTTGTGGAATTCGCAAAGTGATATTTCGAAGCCCCTAAAGGTCCACGGTGAAAAAGAAAATATTCTCCGAGTAAAACTGGAAAGAAGCTTTCTGAAAAACTGCTTTGTCATGTGTGACCTCCACTCACACAGTTACGTCTGTATTTCGGGGATCTGTTTGCTAGCGTTATTTCGGTGAAATCTGAAAAGACACATTTCGGATCCCTTTGAAGGCTACAGGGCCAAAGGAAATATCCTCCGATAACAAAGAGAAAGAACTTTTCCGAGAAACTTCTTTGTCTTCTGTCAAATCATCTAACAGAGTTACAGCTTCCCCCTCAAGAAGCCTTTTGCTAAGACAGTTCTTGTGGAATTTGCAAGGTGATATTTGGAAGCCCATAGAGGGCTATGGTGAAAAATTAAATATCCTCCGAAGAAAACTGGAAAGAAGTTTTCTGAGAAACTGCTTAGTTTTCTGTTAATTCCTCTCAGAGAGTTACAGCTTTCTACTCAAGAAGCCGCTCGCTACGCCTGTTGTTGTGAAATTCGGAAAGTGATATTTGGAAGCCCATAGAGG
>NW_012107211.1:0-1278 GCF_000951045.1 Mandrillus leucophaeus
TGAGACGGAGTCTCGCTCTGTCGCCCAGGCTGGAGTGCAGTGGTGCGATCTCAGCTCACTGCAAGCTCCGCCTCCCGGGTTCATGCCATTTTCCTGGCTCAGCCTCCCAAGTAGCTGGGACTACAGGCGCCCGCCACCTCGCCCGGCTAGATTTTTGTGTTTTTTAGTAGAGACGGGACTTCACCGTGTTAGCCAGGATGGGCTCGATCTCCTGACCTCGTGATCCGCCCGTCTTGGCCTCCCAAAGTGCTGAGTTTACAGGCTTGAGCCACCGCGCCCGGCCAGGAGAGACTTCTTTCTAATTTCTTATATAAGGCGGCCAGTATCACCTTGATACTAAAGCCAGACAAGGACATACACACAACACAAAACTACACATCAAAATACCCGATAAACAGAGACACAAAAATCCTCAGGAAAATACTAGCGAACCAAATCAAAAAGTAAATCAAAAAGATAATACTCCATGATCAAATGGGTTTTACGAGGGATGCCAGGATAGTTCAACATATGTAACTTAACAAATGCTGTACACCACATAAACAGAATTAAGGACAAAAAGTATGATTCTCACAACAGATGCAGAAAAAGTATTTGATAAAATTCATGATCAAAATCCTCAACAAATTAGGCAGACAAGAGACACACCTCAAAATTATAAAGGCAATATATGACAAAGCCATAGCCAATATCATACTAAATTAGGAAAAGTTGAAAGCAGTCCCTCTAAGAACTGGAACAACACAAGGATGCCCACTTTTACCATTCCTTTTCTACATAGTACTGGAAATTCTAGCCAGATAATTCAGGCAAGAGAAAGAAATAAAAGGCATCCACATTGAAAAAGAAGAAGTCAAGTTTTCCCTGTACACTGATGATATAATCTCATATCTACAAAAGATACAAGAAGACTGAAGATTTCACCAAAAAAAAAAATAGGTTTTATAAGTGACTTCACTAAAGTTTCTGGATATACAATCAACATGCAAAAATTAGTGGCATTTCTATATACCAATAACAATCTAGAGAAGAAACAAATCAAGAAGGTAATCCCATTTACAACAGTGACACACACACACACACACACAAAGTAATATATTTAACCAAGGAGGTGAAATATCTCTACAAAAAAATCTTACTAAAACTGTAGATGACACAAACCTCCCTTCTGGAAATTAGAATAATTAATATTGGTAAAAACGATCATACTTCTTAAAGCATTAGACAGAGTCAATGCAATCTCTGTCAAAATACTAACACCATTTTTCACAGAATTAG
>NW_012107211.1:3188-3885 GCF_000951045.1 Mandrillus leucophaeus
TGTTAAATATAAATGAGAACATTATATATTACATATAAATATATATTACATATATACATTTCATAAATAGTCAATTTGACATATGACTAAGAATTGGGGTTCCAATATAAGGTCTGTGTTTGAGGCTGGCTTCTCACTTCAAGCACTCTGAGACTTTAGATAAATTATTTTACCCTTGAATCTTAGTTTCCTTATGTGAAAATTCCTGTTATAATAATGCCTACTTTATTTCCTCCTATCCTTTATAGGAATACTGAAGGTACTAAACGGCATAATATATATAAAGCACAGAGCAAAATATTAAGTTGCCTAAGAACAAAAGGAAAACAAAATTTGCCAGTGAAGTGGTCAATAAGTCAATGATAATAATAAGTAACATGCTTCCAACATGACAAAAAACATATTAAATTGCCTGAATCAAATTGTTTTTTGTTTTGGTTTTGGTTTTTGAGACGGATTCTCACTCTGTCGCCCAGGCTGGAGTGCAGTGGCATGATCTCAACTCACTGGAACCTCCGCCTCCCGAGTTCAAGGGATTCTTCTGCCCCAACCTCCCAAGTTGCTGGAACTACAGGCACCCGCCAGCCTGCCCGGCTAATTTTTGTATTTTTAGTAGAGACAGGGTTTCACCATGCTGGCCAGGCTGGTCTCGAACTCCTGACCTCAGGTGATCCACTCACCTCGGTCTCTCACAGTG
>NW_012107212.1:0-1149 GCF_000951045.1 Mandrillus leucophaeus
AAGAGAATTAATAGTGAGCAATTTTAAATTTAGTTATTTAGGATGTACTTACAGAACAACTTACATTTCCATGCAAAATCCTCTATTTAAAGTGTGAATGTTAAAGACTGCAAAACAATAAAATAACTGCTGTAAATTTGGAATAATACTTATTTTCTATATTGATACTACAATTTGGAGAAATTTATCACTCATTTTTTAAAGAAATGTTTTAGTGGTTGAAGTTTAGTCTACAGTTTATATTCTTAGTCACCTAACTGTAGTGATCTCCTAGATGATTTTCTCTGAAAACGTTTGGAGATAATGACAGCTTTTGGATTAAAACATTTCCTGTTAGTTTGCATGCAAACCAGTTTACTGTGATCACACAGTGGCCAATCATGTGAGCATAAGCAAGCCTGCCCTTTTCGTGTCTTTCATACTATTACCATAAGCACCAATAACTTCAGGTGCCCCAAGCTTAAAATAAAAGCCCTAAAGTCTTTGACTTCTCCCATGCACTGTGCTGGGTTCAGAACATACTGTTAAACATTAAAGTTCCTGTGGTTATGACTGACAAATGAGAAAACAGCAAAGAGACAGACAGTATTGGAAACATTGTTATTCTTAACTTGACAAATAAAATGTGTATTTCATTAAACAACATTTTGAAGTATATATATACATTGTCAAATGCTTAGAACTAGGTAATTAATACTTTATCTTATATTGTTAACATTTTTATGGTTAGACAACATGAAATTTTAAACATTTTTCAAAAATACAAATACATTATGAACTATAGTCATCATGCTGTACAATAAGTCTCTTGAAATTATTTCTTTTATCCAAGTATAATTATGTATTATTTGACAGACATCTTTCAATCCCCCCATTTCTTCTAAATACCTTGGCATTTGGTGGTCACCAGTTTACTCTACATCGATGAGATTAACTTTTTTAGAATCCATGTGTAAGTGAAATCATGAGACATTAATCTTTCTGTGCTTCCCTTATTTCAACTAATATAATGTCCTCCAGGGTAATCCATGTGATTGAAAATAATAGAATTTTTGTTGTTTAAAGATGAATATTATTCCATTGTGTATATCTACCACATTGCCTTTATTTACTCATTAGATGTTGAACTGTTGATTTTATATATTTTAC
>NW_012107212.1:2784-4280 GCF_000951045.1 Mandrillus leucophaeus
GTTATATGTGGCAATTATTGGCTTGAGGTTCATTTGTCCTATACCTACTTTTTTCAGAAATTTATGAAGAAATGTCGAATTTTGTTAAACTCTTATTCGGCATTTATTTAAATGTTAGAGATGAGAAATCACGTCTGATTATACATAGATTTAAAAATATCTTCAGAGACTTCTGTGAACATGCATGCAAAGTAGAAAATTTAGAGAAAATAGATAAACTCCTGGATACACAAAACTTCCCAATATTGACAGAAAATAACAGAAGTCTTTAACAGAGCAAAAATGTAAAATGTGTAATGACATTGAATAAGTAATAATAAAACTACTAACTATAAAAAGCCCTGGATCATATGAAACCACAGCCATATTTTACTACATATACAAAGATAAGCTGGTCCTAATCCTACTGAGTATTCCAAAAAATCAAGGTGGCATTTCAGCCTAATTGCATGAAATCAGTGAATTATGTGAAACTAAAATCTAGTGAAAACATAACAAAGGAAACTACAGGTCAATATTCTGGGTGAACATTGGAACAATAATCCTCCATGAAATACTAGCAAACTGAATTCAAAAGCAAATCAAAGTTATTTTGCTACTATCATGTGAGCTTTATTCCATAAATACAAAGATGTTTCATCATATGCAAGTCAGTAAGTGTGATTCACCATGTAAAGATAATTAAAAGAAAAAATAGTTAATTAACACAGTAGGGGCAGAGAAAGCATTCAAGAAAATCCACTATTGACTCAAAAATATTCTCAACACACTAGAGATTGATGAGACATACCTCAAAAGAAGGAGAGTCATCTATGACAAATCCTTAACAAACATACTAAAAAAGCAAAAAGTAGATGCATTCTCCATAAGAATAAAAATAAGATGAGAATATCCATCCTAAACAGTCCTACTGAACATAGTAATGGAGTCCTAGCCAGAAAAATAAAAGGAATCCAAATAGCAAAGGAAGTCAAATTATCTTTATTGATGATATATTTCTCTACCTAGAATACTTTAAAGATTTCACCAAAAGACTCCTAAGCCTAAAGACTTCAAAAAAAATCTCAGAATACAAAATCAACACAAATACATAGAATTTTATACGCCAATAATAAACTGAGAACAAAATAAAAAAAAGAGCTCTATTTACAATAGCCACACACAAAAAAATTACCTAGAAATACATTAAGTTAAGGGGGTAAAATATCTCTACAAAGAACTGCAATGCTGAAAGAAATAAGAGAGAATGCAAATAAATAGAAAAATACTGGATGCTCATGGATTCAAATAATATAGTTAAAATGGTCATTCTGCCTAAAGCTACCTACAGATTAAGTGCTGTTTTTATCAATACTATCCATGACGCTTTTTTATAGAATTAGAAAAACTATTCTAAATATATATACAAAAGAATTAAAGAGTTCAAATAGCCAAGACAACTTCAGACTAAAAGAATAAATCTGGGCCAGGTGTGGTGGCTCACGCCTGTCATCTCA
>NW_012107213.1:0-773 GCF_000951045.1 Mandrillus leucophaeus
TTGCAGTGAGCGGAGATCGCGCCACTGCACTCCAGAGTGAAGAGAAGGAGACACCCCATCAAAAAAAAAAAGAAGTCTGAAAATATCAAGAGTTAGTAAGCATGTGAAACAACAGGAACATCGCTATTGGCGCGACTATATACTGGCACAATCTCTTTGGAAGAAAGCCAAAACTGGCATTACTTCAATGAAAAGTTGAATATGTACTTCTCTTTGCCCAGCAAGCAGTTCCTCTCCTGGGGAGTACCAAATGTATTAACCACTTATGAAAATAACTACCATTACTTAGTAAAGTGGAAAATAAAAACATCATATGGCATGTGCTAGTAGGTGGTACATGCACAACTGTCAATAAAAGTGATGTTCTAGTGACCTCAGGCTGCACCCAACCCAAATGTGCATCAACAGTAGAATGGAATTATAATGACAATGTAATAACCATAGAGAAGAGCCAAGAACACGAAAAAATAACAGCTGTGCACAATGCTGTGAGTGAATCTATGAATCTCATAAATGTAATGTTAAACAGAAAATGCAAGATTGGAGAGAAGACCTATGTAAACTCCAAATACAGGTATAACTATACTACATATGTAGTAGAACTAAAAGAAACAGCTACCGTAAAAGTCAGATATTACACAGCATAAAAGAAATCAAGAAACTACAGCTACATAAAAGAAGAAGACAGGTCCCAACATTACACACGTCAATAAAACACCCAGTTAAAACTCTACTGACTGGGCCTGGCACACCTATAATCTCAGCACCTTGGG
>NW_012107213.1:2978-3386 GCF_000951045.1 Mandrillus leucophaeus
GGGAGGGGAGGGGAGGGGAGGGGAGGGGAGCAACCAATCAGAAGAGAAGAGAGCAACCAATCAGAAATGCTTTCAATTTTCCATCTGCCACACAGAAAAGGTGTGGAGCGGGGGATTTGCAAAGGGAGTAGCTTCCAATCCTTTTGTTATTTAGGTGTGGAAAGTCGGGGTTTTCCTTTTGACTTAGTTCTAGGAAGCTAGCGTGAATTGGCCTTAGGTTCCCTGCCTCCAGACCCTATTCTCCTGCCTCATATGCATAGAAAAAAAAAAAAACTGAAGGCTTACACCAAAATGGCGGCTATATCTTTTTTTTTTTTTTTCTTAGAGGGCGTTCTGCTCTTGCCGCCCAGGCTGGAGTGCAATGGTGTGATCTCGGCTCTCCGCAACCTCTGCCTCCCGGGTTCAAGC
>NW_012107214.1:0-1203 GCF_000951045.1 Mandrillus leucophaeus
ATTCCCTCTTTTTCTATTGATTGGAATAGTTTTAGAAGGAATGGTACCAGCTCCTCTTTGTACCTCTGGTAGAATTCGGCTGTGAATCCATCTGGTCCTGGACCTTTTTTAGTTGGTAGGCTATTAATTACTGCCTCAATTTCAGAATCTGTTGTGTATTCAGGGATTCAGCTTCTTGGTTTAGTCTTGGGAGGGTGTATTTATCCAGGAATTTATCCATTTCTTCTAGATCATCTAGTTTATTTGCATAGAAGTGTTTATAGTATTCTCTGATGGTAGTTTGTATTTCTGTGGGGTTGGTGGTGATATCCCCTTTATCATTTTTTATTGCATCTATTTGATTCTTCTGTCTTTTCTTCTTTATTAGTCTTGCTAGGGGTCTGTCAATTTTGTTGATCTTTTCAAAAAACCAGCTCCTGGATTCATTGAATTTTTGAAGGTTTTTTTGTGTGTCTATCTCCTTCAGTTCTGCTCTGATCTTAGTTATTTCTTGCCTTCTGCTAGTTTTTGAATGTTTTGCTCTTGCTTCTCTAGTTCTTTTAATTGTGTTGTTAGGGTGTCAATTTTAGACCTTTCCTGCTTTCTCTTGTGGGCATTTAGTGCTTTAAATTTCCCTCTACACACTGCTTTAAATGTGTCCCAGAGATTCTGGTGTGTTGCGTCTTTGTTCTCATTGGTTTCAAAGAATATCTTTATTTCTGCTTTCATTTTGTTATGTACCCAGTAGTCATTCAGGAACAGGTTGTTCAGTTTCCATGTAGTTGAGAGGTTTTGTTTGAGTTTCTTAATCCTGAGTTCTAGTTTGAATGCACTGTGGTCTGAGAGACAGTTTGTTATAATTTCTGTTCTTTACATTTGCTGAGGAGTGCTTTACTTCCAATTATGTGGTCAATTTTGGAATAAGTGTGATGTGGTACTGAGAAGAATGTATATTCTGTTGATTTGGGGTGGAGAGTTCTGTAGATGTCTATTAGGTCCACTTGGTGCAGAGTTGAGTACAATTCCTGGATATCTTTGTTAATTTTCTGTCTCGTTGATCTGTGTAATATTGACAGCGGAGTGTTAAAGTCTCCCATTATTATTGTGTGGGAGTCTAAGCCTCTTTTAGTTCTCTAAGGACTTGCTTTATGAATCTGGGTGCTCCTGTATTGGGTGCATATATATTTAGGATAGTTAGCTCTTCCTGTTGAATTGATCCCTTTA
>NW_012107215.1:0-3230 GCF_000951045.1 Mandrillus leucophaeus
ATGATGACTGCAAATGAGATTGATTCTTTGCCCTCACTCCAAGCAGATGACTTATGGTAATCAGATCATATTTAGGCTTTGTATATTAATAGCAATAAAAAAACTAAAAGAAAAAAATGTTTGCACATATTTTAAGGCAAAATTTGCCTATTGTATTCTTTAGAAATTTTGTCATACGGCTTGATGACTTATTAGTATTCCTAATATGCAAACAGAGCTGCTATTAAAGGATTGGACTCTATATTTCAATAGACAATTGTTTAAAATCTGATCTTATAACTTATCATCTAAACTTTACAAGATTTTAAACTTCTGCATACTGAGACTAAGCGTGGTGGCTCACACCTGTAATCCCAGCACTTTGGGAGGCCGAGGTGAGTGGGTCACCTAAGGTCAGGAGTTCCAGACCAGCCTGGCCAACATGGTGAAACTGTGTCTCTACAAAAATACAAAAATTAGCCAGGCGTGATGGCAGGTGCTGGTAATCCCAGCTACTCGGGAGGCTGAGGCAGGAGAATCACTTGAACCTGGGAGGCAGAGGTTTCAGCGAGCTGAGATCATGCCACTGCATTCCAGCTTGGGTAACAGAGCAAGATTCCGTCTCATAAAACAAAACAAAGCAAACAAACAAACAAACAAAAAGCTCTGTATACTTCAGTTTCCACATTTGAAATATGCTGAAAATATTACTGATAAAATTAGCCCCAACAGTTTCTTTTGTGAAATGAGATTGTGCGTATTAAAAATAATTTCTCCCTTGTATAGAGTAAGGACTCAATAAATTGTAGCCATTACTATTGTTATCATCACCACTACCATCATCATAATCATTATAATTATCACAATTAATTGATAATTATATCAAATAATAAATAGATTATAAAGATAATATTTATTTTAGCCTGTCTTCTTAACAATCAACAGAACAGAAGGATTTCTGCAGTTATAATATCAGCTATTGCTTAGGAAACTGTAATAAACTGATAAAGTTTGAAAATATTTTACAGGTTGGTCTTAACACTACCTATATATTTGGAAATGAATATATCTGTTGGCCAAATTCACTTATTTTATAAAGTCAGTACCATTTTCTCTCTTTGGAATACCTGATGATAATTATTTTTGCAACTATCCAAGATACTTACCATGATTTGCACCTATACTATATCCATGCCCATATTTATATTTTAGGTTTTTATTTATACACATATCTCTATCCCTATTTTTAAAACAGTATAATATTCTCCTTTCAGATTGTAAGCTTTTTGGTAATGGGAGCTCACTAATGTATGTATGTATGTATCTTTATTGATACATAATAATTATACATGTGCATGGGGTACATGTGGTATTTTGATACATGCATGCAACAAATAACAATCAAATCAGGGTATTTAGGATGTCTATCACCACAAACATTTATTATTTCTTTGTTTTAGAACATTTCAAATCTTCTAGCTATCTTGAAATATACAATAAATTATTCTTAACTATAGTCACCCTACTGCGCTATCAAACACTAGAACTTATTTCTTCTAACTGTATGTTTGTACCCATTATCCAGCCTCTCTTTATCCTCCCTCTCACCCTTCCCAGCATATGGTTACTATCATTCTACTCTCTATCTGCATGAAGTAATTTTTTTCAGCTTCCACATTTGAGGGAGAATATGTGATTTGTCTCTCTGTGCCTGACTTATTTCAACTAACATAATGACCTCCAGTTTCATCCATGTGCTGCAAGTTACAAGATTTCATTCTTTTTTACAACTGAGTGGTATTCCATTGTGTACATAGACCACAATTTCTTTATCTGTTCATCTGGTGATAGACACTTAGATTGAACCATATCTTGGCTATTGTAAATAATTCTGCAATAAACATGGTGGTGCACATAACCCTTTGATATATTGGTTTCCTTTCCTTTGGATAAATACCCAGTAATGGTACTGCTAGATTGTGTGGTAGTTCTATTTTAATTCTGTGAGAAAACTCTATAATGGCTGTATTAATTTACATTCCCACCAAAAGTGTATTAGAGTTACCTTTCCTCTGCATCCTCACCAGCATTTTTTTTTTCTGTCTTTTTGATAATAGTCATTATAACTAGAGTGAAATGCTATCTGACTATTATTTTGATCTACATTTCCCTCAATAGTGATGTTGAGCTTTTTTTCTCCATAGTCTTTTGGCCATTTCTCTGTCGTCTTCTGATAAGTATGTATTCAGATCCTTTGCTCACTTTTTAAATGGGATTATTTAACTTTTTGTTGTTTGAGTTCCTTGTAGATTGTGGATGTTAATCCCATATTATTATAGACAGATAGTTGCAAATGTCTATTTCAACTTAATAGACTGTCTCTTCACTCTGTCAGTTGTTCCCTCTGTGCAGAAGCTTTTGAGTTTAATATAATCTCATTTGTCTATTTTGGTTTTGTTGCCTATGCTTTTGAAATTTTAGTCATAAAATATTTCCTTAGACTAATGTTCTGAAGTATTTCCCCTGTTTTCTTCTAGTACTTCTATAGCTTTATGTCTTCCATTTATGTCTTTAATCCATTTTGAATTGATTTTGTATATGGTGAGAGCTAGTCTGCTATTATTTTTCTGTATAAGGATATCCAGTTTTCCTGGCAACATTTTTTGAAGAGGGTATCCTTTTCCTCTAGGTATGTTCTTGGCATTTTCATTGAAAATCAGTTGACTGTAAATATGTGGACTTATGACTGGGTTCTCTGTTCTGTTCCATTGGTCTGTGTGTCTGTTTTATACCAAAACCATGTTGTTTTGGTAACTATAGCTTGGTAGTATACTTTGAAGTCAGGTAGTGTAATGCCTCCAGCTTCGTTCCTTTTGCTCAAGATTGCTTTGGCTACTTGGACTCTGGCAATTCCATATACATTTGGAGAATTTTTTTTTTTCTATGAAGAACATCATCGACATTTTTATAGAATTGCATTGAGTCCATAGGTTGCTTTTGGTAGTGTTGCCATTTTAACGATATTTAGTTATTTCAGTCCATGGGTGTAAAGTATCTTTCCATTTATTTGTATTCTCTTCCATTTCTTTCACCAGTGTTTTATAGTTTTCATTATAGTGGTCTTTTACTTCTTTGGTTAAATATATTTCTAGGTATTTTTCTGTAGCTATTGTAAGTGGAATTAATGTCTTGATTTCTCTTTCAGCTAGCTCATTACTGATATGTAGAAATTCTACTGATTTTTGTATGTC
>NW_012107216.1:0-14830 GCF_000951045.1 Mandrillus leucophaeus
CAACATGGCACAAGTATACATATGTAACAAACCTGCACGTTATGCTCATGTACCCTACAACTTAAAGTTTAATAATAATAAATAAATTTAAAAAAAAAAAAAAAGAAAAGAAAATCCCATTTTCTGAGGAGAAATTCAAGTGAGCTGCATAAATTTGCATAAGTAATAAGCAACCGAATGTTAATCACCCAGACCATGAGGCAAATGTCTCCAGGACATGTCAGAGGCCTCTGGACCTTTCCATCACAAGCCCACAGGACTGGAAGGAAATTATGGATTTGTGGGTTAAGCCCAAGTTTCCCATGCTGTGTGTAGTCTAAGGACTTGGTGGCCTGCATCCACTCCAGCTGTGACTAAAAGGGGCCAAGGTGCAGCTTGGGCCATGGCTACAGAGGTCTTGGCCACTTCCCTGTGTTGTTGAGCTTGCTGATACATGGATGTCAAGAATTTACATTTTGGAACCTCTGCCTAGATTTCTGAATATGTATGGAAATGCCTGGATGCCCAGGCAGAAGTTTGCTGCAGGGGTGGGGCCCTCATGAAGAATCTCTGCTATGTCAATGTGGAAGGGAAATGTGAGGTTGGAGCCCCCACACAGAGTCCCTACTGGAGCACTGCCTACTGGAGCTGTGAGAAGAGTGCCACCGTCCTCCATATGTGGTGGATCCACCAGCAGCTTGCACCATGTACCTGGCCGGGCCACAGACACTCAACACCAGCCTGTGAAAGCAACCAGGAGGGAGACTATACCCCACAAAGCCACAGGGGTGGAGCTGCTCAAAAACATGAGAAAATACATCTTACATCTGCATGATCTGAATGTGAGACATGAAGTTAAAGAAAATCATTTTGGAGATTTAAGATTTGACTGCCCTGCTGGATTTTGGACTTGCATAGAACCTGTAGCCCCTTTGTTCTGGCCAATTTATCCCATTTGGAATGGTTGTATTTACCCAACGCCTTCCTGTACTCATATTGTATCTAGGAAGTAACCAACTTACTTTTGATTTTACAGGCTCATAGGTGGAAGGGACTTGTCTTGTCTCAGATGAAACTTTGAACTGCAGACTTTTGAGTTAATGCTGAAATGCATTAAGACTTTTGGGGACTGGTGGGAAGGCATGATTGGTTTTGAAATGTGAGGACATGAGATTTGGGAGGGGCCAGTGGTGGAATGATATGGTTTGACTGTATCCCCAACCAAATCTCATCTTGAATTCCCACATGTTGTGGGAGGGATCCAGTGAGAGATAATTGAATCATGGGGACAGGTCTTTCCCATGCTGTTCTCGTGATAGTGAAAAAGTCTCTTGAGATCTGATGATTTTATAAAGGGGAGTTTCCCTGCATAAGTTATCTTCTCTTGTCTGCTGCCATGTGAGATGTGCCTTTTGCCTTCCGCCATGATTGTGACTCTTCCCCAACCATGTGGAGCTATATGTCCACTAAACCTCTTTCTTTTGTAAATTGCCCAATTTTGGGCAAGTCTTTATCAGCAGCATGAAAATGGACTAATACAGTGTCTATTGAAAAAATTATATTAAACTTTACTTAAATCTGGTAATTTAATATGCTTATTTAGGTAACTCAGGCTCTAATTGCCTGACCCATAGGAAATCCTTCACAGGTTTTCACCTACCCATGTTCATTTTTCTTCTGTGTATGCATACATTAGATGTCTTATATTACCTTTGTGGTAGAGGGTAAGTGGTGTTCTCTGATTCATGAGGGGAGGTCTGGTCCCTTGTATGGATACATAAACTGACCTTCTAATTGGATCGATGACCACTAAGCTGTGACTGATGCCACCCTTGGGTGAGGGTTGCAGAATGCTAAGACTAGAGTAACCTTCTTTTTTCAGTGAAAGCCCTCCCTTGTCCCTGGATGACTTGGTCCCCTCTTAGCCATTTCATTTCTACAACATATATGCCCTTAGGCAAGCATGCCAGACTACAGTCTTCCCCTCAGGGGCAGCTGGTGTTTGGTGATAGCCCAATTCCTGGCATGTTAAATGTGAAGCAGTCATCCTTTGAACTTTTACAATTAAAAAAATGTATGTGCATTTAAAAAAATATATGTTTTTATGAAAAAATATATTTCAGCAACATTAAGATGTATAAATGTTTCTGAAGGACCATTATTACAAACAAGTAGTTTTTCAGTTTTATTATTAAATGTACTTACAAAGAACATGAATTAGAGAGTAAGGAAATTACATTATTTGGACAATTAAATTTAAAAACTTGTGGGGAACATCCAGTTCTTTTGTAAAATTATCTTTTTTTTTTTCACTTTGCATTGGAAAGCGCTAGAATGTAATAATTTAGAACACTCTTTCTTCCTTGATTAAAATCCTGATGATTTTATTTAGTAGCTGTGTGATATTCAGCATGTTACTTAAACTCTCTAACCTCAGCTTTCTTGCCAAAATACAGAGCATAATGACAGCTCATATCTCATAGAGTAATTTAGAAGAAAGAAAAATAATATCTTATAATATTAATTGGTGCTAATAACACTTAATAAATTGGTGCTTAATAACACTTAATAACACTCAATACATATATTAAAATTATAGTGTTCACTTCCGTATTACTGATATTGTATTGAATCTAGTTTCTAATCTTCAAAATTAACCTTTATGAATAAATTACATTGATTATTCTATAATAAATTGTTACTAATATTTTTATTTATATTAAGGGTTTTATGTGCCATTTCTCTCATCAGGCAAAGTTTTTGGAAAATAAGTCAATGTGAAATAATAATAAAACTCTGAAAGTATTTTATCTCAGTCCATACTTTCTGTCTTATGATATATCCATAAAAATATAAGATTCTAATTCAGTTCATGCCTTGCCAAAAGTCTGAAAGGAGAAAAATGGAAAATGAAATATACAGTTTTAACTGTGTCCATTTCAATCTATCTTCATTACCACCCCTATTGTCCTAGTTCAGTACCAGGCTCTCTTGCTAGTGCCAGTGCCATCAGTTCCTAAGAGTCTATCTTTACCCATGTTAACCTCTCTTACAAACTGTCCTGCACATTTCAGTCACAGTGATTGATTTAAAAGAGCAATTTTGGTTTCATTTGTTTCCTGCTTTAAATCCTTATAGGGATTTCTATTACCTTGAATGTAGAGAAAGCTTATTAATGTGAATGAATGAGTCCTACATGATTTGGTCTCTCTCGAGCTTTTTAGGCTCACATTGCATGCCCTCTTTTATAGTCACACTGTGGTCTATCAATCCTTCATTATTTCAGTACCCTTTCTTGGCACTGATACTTTATTATAGCTGTTCTATTCTTCCTTCTCTCCTCTTTCCCTATTTAACTCTTTTCGAACTCTTATTCATCCTTTGGCTATTAGCCTATCATTTTTGAAATGAATTATTGTCTGACCTACATAGCTGGATTAAATTTTCTTCTTTTAACACTATAAACTCCTTACTTTGGAAAACTTTACACCAATGCAACTTTCATTTATTTGGTATTCATGTGATGACTGTCTTTCTACTCAAACCAGATTACAAACCTTTCGAAGGTACAAGCCATGTCTTTTCATAATTCCCATTGTGAACCATGCATCCATCAATAAGGAAAACTATAGTCAATGGTCAATTACCAGTCCTCACCTTATTCAAATACTTTGTACTATTTGACACTATCTTCTTGAAATAACAAAGTTGTAATTCAAGACATCACATTCTCTTGAATTCTTCTCTCAAGAGTTTCTCCTCAGACTCATTTGTTAAATTTTCAACCTCAAATCCCTAAAATTTAAACCTCTAATATTCAGTATTCATTCAATATATTTTATCTGTTCACTACCTAAGGAATTTATAACTTTTAAAGTTTTAAAGGGACACACACACGTTATTGTGTACATATGAGTACAGAGCTAGTGATATGTGTGTGTGTGTATATGTATGTGTGTGTGTGTGTGTGTGTATCTCAAAAGTATATCCCTAGTTCCCTCCTGAAAGCTGAGTTTGAGTGTCACCCATTGCCTATGCAATATCTCCTCTTGAACAACTCATATCATTTCAAACTTTACAAACCAAAACTGAAACCCCAATCTTCCAAAAATAAACACACCCTAGTTTCCCACATCATCATTCTTAGAATATTTCAAATACATTTTTGGAAATTCTCTTCAACTTTTCCCTTTCTCTCAAACTCACTTCCAATCTATTCACAACTTCAACTAGGATGCTTTAACTAGTAAGGATAAGCCAAATCTAACCATTTCACCCACCTCCACTAGTACCATCCTTGTCTAAGTCAACATAAGATCTTGTTTGGTATGTTAGAATAGTATCCTAAGAACTCTTCCTATATCTTATATTGCCTCTTTTAGTCTATCATCAACAAAACAGATAAGGAAATATTTTTGAAACATTAAGCCACATTGTATCACCCTCTAATGGCTTCTCCTCACAGTTAGAATAAAGTGCCATGTTATTGCTGTTACCTAAAAGTTCCTACATGCTCTGTCCCCTAAATCTATCTAGGCTCATTTCCTAAATCTCTGTTTTTATGAACCTTAATAATTTTGCTCTGGCACATTGGAATTTTTGCTGATCTCAGCACAAAACAGCAGACTCCTTTTAGGTTTTTGCACTTTCTCTTTTCTCTATATAATATTACCTATGTAATATTATCTTTCCTCAAATAGTTAAGTTGATCAGGTTGCTCTTAATACTACCTCCACAAAGAAAAACTTACAACCAATCTGTCTAAATGCTCTCCTTTTTATTACCTATTTTCATGTCCTTCTTTACTTTTAATTACTCAATGTTCCCTACCTATAAAAATAATATTATACGTATGTATATTTGGGCTGTTTTGGTTCATGCACCCATACTAAAATGTAAATTTTATGAGGACGGGGTGTGCCTTTATTTAACTAAGGTATCTTTAGTACTTTGAAGAGTACCAGACATTTAGTAAGTTCTCAATAAATTTATATTGAATAGATAAATTGTAAATGTTCAAAAGATACTGGTGAATAAATAAATATATTTTAAAATGCATGCATTTTTTTCCAGATATGTAGGCATAGTTTGTGTCAGTCTTCATAGTCTATGATTGAAAAATCCGGATATAATTTTATAAATAGCACATGATATATAGGAGAAATATCAAAGCACCGAGAACACGGTCCCAGATCTAGGAAAGAGTTTAAGTTTAGAATTGAGTACAACATTCTGAGTAGATTTTTACTTTGAAGTGAAATGATTTCCAAGCTGAAATAGCCAGTATATATGCCAAGTAGCTTAAATTATGTGAGAAAAAATAAGATGAAGAAGCACAGAGGAAATGAATAGGGAAGCAGAGAAGCTGAGTAAAATTGGTGACTAAGACATTGATAGGCTGAGTAGAGCTGTAGACAATTTCGTGAACCTAGGAGTGAAGAGCATCCAAGGCACATTAGGCAAGACAAACACCCCAGACTGTCCATTGTGATTCACGAAGGGTTATTCATATGAGTTAATATTATCCAATAATAGCCCAGCTTAACAAATGCAAACTCTTTCCATCAAATTAACATAATGCAGGACTGAATCAAAACTATCTGTTTCTACTTTATGTTTATGCTAAGAGCGAAAGAATGATCCTCTCTGGAATCAGACAGTATCATCTAGAGTTTCAAATGATCTCTACAATTTTTATAATGTCTGGCATTCAATAAAAACCTGACATTCTTGAACTCAAGAAAAAGTACCTGAAAAAAAAAATAGTGAAAAAAGAAACAATAAAAAGAGATTCACAGGAAATCCATTCATTTGAAGTTTCAGAAATGTACTTAAAAGTGCTCATAAAAAAATAGAAGACAAGACAGAGAATTCCAAAGAGGGTTATAACCTATAAAAGTTTTCAAATAAAAGTATTGAATAAAAACATAATTAATAAAAATTTAGAATACAAAAGGAATTTTGCAGAAGATTAAATAAAGCTGAAGACAAAGGATTGTACTGGAAGATCATCCAGTATAAAATTTCTGGTCTATATTACAGAGGTCAAATAATGTTAAGCATAGCTTTAATAATATATACGATGCAGTTAAAGGGTTTAGTAGGTGTATAATTGGGATACTAAAGGGAGATGACATAGATAATGAGACAGACACAATAAATAAAGAAACAGCAACTAAGATTATTCCAAAACTGTTGAAATTTATCACCCCATAAATTCAGGAAATGTTTTGAATCCCAAGTAGGATAAACACAGAATAATCACACAGAACCACATTATTATAAAACAGCTGACAACCACACACAATGAGTAAAAATAAAAATGGCAGCTGAACTCTCAAAAGAAATAATGCATGTCTATTTAGAATTCTATGCCTATCAAAATATAATATCCAAAAATAAAGATAAGGATAACTTCAGACAAAATCTGAAAACATTTATCACTAAATGTTCCAACTTGGGAAAATTCTAAATAAGTCTTTAAGCATAATGAATATTATACCATTTTGAAATCTAAATGCAAGAAAAAATAAGAAGTAAAACGAGGATAATCTAATTGAACATTGTTCAAAGTAATACTAATATCTTAGTTTAAATTTAGTATTATTAAAATGCATAGGAACAACAAAACAGGCAATAAGGAGGTAAGTACAGTTAACATATCAAAGCTGTAAAACATTTCAAATATTTTAGATCTATTAAATTATGAATACAAATTATAATTTTTAGGATAAGCCTTACACAAATAGTTAAAAGAAAAGTATATCAAAAGAAGCCTATGAGGGCAAAGTGTAATCGTGAAAAGTACTTAATTTGAAAGGAGACAAAAAGAAATAGAAACAAAGATATAGAGAGAAACTGGATAAATAGAACATGACTAGTTGGCAGATTTAAACTACAAAATATATCTCTTCTCAGCCTTTTGGCTAAGATCAAATGTAAACTACAAAATACAGTAAAGATGATAAATTTGCACAGACAATTCCCGATAAAAGATAAAGACTTTGATGGGATAAAACACAAAAATTAAAAGTTATGAAGCCCACAAAACCCATTTTAAACATAAAGTAAAAATAGATTTTTGAGACAAGATACAGTGCTAGAGACAGAGAGGCAAATTTCATATAACAAACACTTTGGCTAGATAATAAAAGAATTCAAATTTCATGTATCTAATAACATAGCCTGACAATATACAAAGCAAAAATGGACATAACTAAAAGAGAAATTAGCTAATTCAAAACAATAGTATAAAATTTTACCAAATTTTCTTCAGTAAATAATAGAAAAACAGACCAAAAATTGTAGAGGACAATGAATAATTCAAACAATACAACTGACATATGGACATAAGTGTCATACATAGAACACAATACTACAGAATTCCCACTTTTGACATATACATGGACATTTGTCAAAAGTGATCATGTGCTTGGCTAGATAGCATGTCACACAATGGTCACAAGGTGAAATTATACAGCAATACCCCTGATAACAATAGAAAAATGCTAGAAATCAATGATAAAAGATAACTATAGTATTCTGAATATGGACAATAGTTGTGGCCCAATGATTTTGATGTGTCTGCTAATTTTTCTAGGAGATAGAGAACATCACACATTTATATAACTTGTAAGTAGAGAAAAAGTGTTCCAACAAAATTTTCATGTCCACCACATAATGTCCAAGTTTTCATGTGTGGAGGGAGAAGAATGGGAGCTAAAGCTCAAAACAATTGAACCCACAGACATAGAGAGTAGAAAGATGGTTACCAGAAGCAGGGAAGGGTAGTGGGGGACACAGGAACGGTTAAAGGAGTACAGAAAAACAGTTAGAAAGAATGAATAAGACCTGCTATTTCACAGCACAACAAAGTGACTACAGTCAATAATAGCTTAATTATACTTTTATGTTTTTTGAGACAGAATCTTGCTTTGTCACCCAGGCTGGGGTGCAGTGGTGTGATCTTAACTCACTGCAACCTCTGCCTTCTGGGTTCAAGTGATTCTTCTGCCTTAGTCTCCTGGGTAACTGGGCCTACAGGGGCATGCCCCCATGCCCAGCTAACTTTTGTGTTTTTAGTAGAGAGGAGTTTTCATCATGTTGGCTAGCCTGGTCTTGAACTCCTGACCTCAAATGACCTGGCCACCTTTGCCTCCCAAAGTACTGGGAATACAGGCATGAGCCACCGTGCCAGCCATTATTGTACATTTTAAAATAACTTAGAGTGTAATTGGATTTTTTTTGTAACTCAAAGGATAAATGCTTGAGAAGAAGGATACCCCATTCTCCATGACGTGTTTATTTCACATTGCATGAGTGTAAAAAAAATCTCGTGTACACCATAAATATATAAACTGATATGGTTTGGTTGTGTCCTCACCAAAATCTCATCTTGAATCATAGAAAGTAGCAGAGGGCTCTGAAAAAAGCATCTACAAAATTACCAGAATAAAGAGCAAGATAAACAGTAAGTGTTAGACTATTGAATACTGATGAAGACTTGTAAGTCACAGCACTGGCAACAAAGAAAAGCCTAGAAAATCTGCAGGAGTAGAAGTGCAAGACTCAAAGAAGAATCATTGCTGGAAAACAATTAGATGTATAGAGAAGAGGTGATACTCCCTGGAGATAAGGTAGTGAAGAGAAAGAAACCAGAACCATCTGGGAAAGTTACTGAGTAGAAGAGGAGAAAACTGATAGAAGAGGACATTCTTAAACTGGGAATCCTGTATATCAAATAAAAATAGCAAAATACATATAAAACTATTTTAAACCATCAGAAAATATAAACAAAAGCCTTTCTGATTATGAAAGTTGTTTTTCCAAAAAACAATGCAAAGCTGAATAACATTACACATATCAGTTGAAACTGAACTGAATATTCTCAACTATGAACTTACAAAAATGGAAAATATCTTCTATCAAAATGATTAAAACCAAGAAGAACATATTCCCCAATAGGAAGAAATAAACTAAAAGTTGACTGAACTCAGGAATGAAATCACGGAGAAGGAGGAGCTGAAAAGTCTACGAAGAAAGTCCTGGGCTCACCCTGAGTTTGCATGCATGAAAATGGCCCAGAGCAGTCTACTAAGGACTTTATGAACAAAGGTAGAGTCCCACCCAGACCAGTAATGGCTTTTGGGTAGCACATACATGGGACACACCTGAATGGTGCAGCAAAAACGTTTAAAATTAAACTATCATTAGAACCAAAGTCCACAGAAGACTGGACTTAACTGGGTTAATTCCCTGATAAAACAAAAAACAACATTCTCCAGAGGATCTCAAAAGGACTAAACTGTAAATATATTCACAATGTTCAAGTTGTAATCCAAAATCATTTGTAATACAGTAAAGCAGGAAAATCTCAATAACTTTAAAGGGAAAAGACAATCAGCAGATTTCAAACCTAAGATGACTGTGATATTGCTAGAATTGCCAGACTTTTGAAGCAGATATCCTAAACATGATGCATGACGTAAGGGAAATTATGATATGAAAATTTTGATGTATCGAAAGAAAAATAGGTATTATAAAAATAATTAGAAAATTTCAAACTGAAAAACAACTGAATTTTTTTTTTTAAAGTCATTCAATGGGCTCAAGAGTAAAATGGAGGAGACTAAGAAAAGTGAACTTGAAGATAAATCAATAGAAATGATCCAGTCTGAAGAATAGAAAGATTTTAATAAATGAACAGAGCCTTGGGGAAGTCAGATGAAATGTCCAAAAGTCCAACTTTTAAATCATTGATGTCCTATAGGATACAGGAAAGATATTAATGCATGCAAATAGTTGAAGGTATTATACTGGAAGAGAATTTTCCAAGTCTCTATGATTTTTCTCATTTTGTGAGCACAGATAGACACTGATAATCTTTGCTCCGGGTTAAATTTTAAAGGATATTGTATACTGAGCAACCTTGGAAGAAAGAGATAGTGTCTGCCTCTAGACAGAGAAGTTTGTTTCTGCACGGTATAATAAACCCATTTCATCTGGTGGTTCCCTAAACTCAAGACTCCTTAGCTGTGTTGCAAATTTACTACCCTCACAGCCTCCACTTGGGCTGTTCCTCATTACCCCTGTGAGATTTGGGGCCAAGTGTAATTGATGTGAACATAAAGCTTATGCTGCTTGTTGTGCCATAAGTAAGAAGGTTCTTTTTCTGACCCAGGCATCTAATGTCTTCTGCCAGCACACATGAAACTACAGCAAGTTCTCTTGTAATTTGGCAAGTAGGGTAAAATATCTGACCCTTCATAGTTTCTGATGGATTTTGGAGATGAGGATGGGATGCTGAGAGAGACATGGTTTTGTAGAAGGATAAGGCAAGAGTCCCCTTGGGTCAGGTTACAGAATGTGAGAAGACTGGTAGCAAATGTTCTTGTCTAAGTAGTGGACAAGGAGGGGAGGTAAGGGAATTCCATTGTCTTACCTGTTAAATATTTAGAGGCTGATCACGTGGTAAGGTTGAAACAAGCAACCCAAATAATGCTTTGGCTTTTACTCTCCTCTGGGTGAGCAGAAGAAAAGATATGATTATGATAATGAGGTGGCAAGTCCCATGGCTCCAGGTGAATTGCCATGTGGAGGTAGCTTCTTAGTTAAGGAGTCCCCAGTGATTATGTAAATGGTGTCAACAATGACAATATAGAGCTTTGAGAGGATAAAAAGTATTAGAAGTTCAAATTGGTTGAGCTAAAATCAACCAGTGGGCCATTTCAAACAATTCAGACAGTAAGTGTCTTCCCACTCTCTCTAAAGGGAACTGACAACCATATATGTTCATCTGAGCATTCTGGGGAAAATTAGATGGAGGAGGGCTTCAGATTTCTATTGCTTCCTTGGAAACATTAGGTTAATTCACCATCCTAGTTCCAGATTCAGCTGGGGACATGGCATTCAATTTCAACTTCAGGGCATTTGGGCAGAGTTCACAGTGTGAAAGGGAAGCCAATGCATTCTTGTGGGTGTGGTCCTTTGGCTAATTCAGTGTACTGCTCTTATTGATTTTATATATGAGTAAATAATAATTGATGTTTATAAACTGGTACTTTACCATGCTGTAAGTTCCAGAGGGAATTTAGAGGGATTCAAAAGAGCTGCAGGTATACAAGTTCTAGTGGAACAAACTTTCCTATCATTTTCTACATGTGGGTGAGTAAGGATTTATTACAAGTGGTTTTGCCCTGTAGTTTCCAAAGCTCTCCTAAACGGCTGATATCTTGTCAATTGGAATATCAGATGCCTCAGC
Organism: Mandrillus leucophaeus; assembly: GCF_000951045.1. Classification (NCBI taxonomy): domain Eukaryota; kingdom Metazoa; phylum Chordata; class Mammalia; order Primates; family Cercopithecidae; genus Mandrillus; species Mandrillus leucophaeus. The sequence goes on from NW_012107216.1 coordinate 11,240, forward strand.
CTCAACTTCTCTGACTGTGATGTTATTATATCTCTGCCATCAGGGTGTCTGACAACTCTAAAACAAATGGGCCTGATATCCAAGTAAACTTTCTTGGCACCAGGTGGGGAATTCACAAAGTTTGAACTCTCTAGCAGTCAAGGCAAAACTGCTCTCTCTTCATGCTTCAACAATCAAAAAAGAAAGCTCAACACCTCATTGGACCATTTGCTGGAGACAGTATGTGCCTCACTTGGACATTTTACTTGGTCCTTTATATCAGCTAACCCATATATCAGTATCCTTTAAGTTGTGCATAAACCAACAAGCTGCATAAGAAACTCTCCAGGAAGCTATGGCTTACTCTTTAGCTTTAGGTACCACAATACTAATGTCAGTTTTGAGCTGCACATCTGTTAATGATTTTGACTGATGATTTTGCCAGTTGGATTATCTGGCAAAGAGATGCAGACTCTACCTAGGAATTCCTCCTAGGAGTTTTTACTCCTCGCTTCTCTGACTTGTACACAAAGTCTAACTTCTGAAAAGCAACTATAGCTTGCTGTTTGCTTTTCACAACTAAATACCTGACCCAGAGATGCTTTTTTTCTGTCTATTATTATATTCCCATTTTGGGGTGGCTCAACTTAGACTTGATGATTAACACAGAGGGCTGTAATGCCTGCACTTTGGGAGGCCGAGATGGGCGGATCACGAGGTCAGGAGATCGAGACCATCCTGGCTAACATGGTGAAACCCCGTCTCTACTAAAAAATACAAAAAACTAGCCGGGCGTGGTGGCGGGCGCCTGTAGTCCCAGCTACTCGGGAGGCTGAGGCAGGAGAATGGCGTAAACCCGGGCAGCGGAGCTTGCAGTGAGCTGAGATCCGGCCACTGCACTTCAGCCTGGGCAACAGAGCTAGACTCCATCTCGAAAACAAACAAACAAACAAACAAAAAAAAAACACAGAGGGAAGCACCTCACTTGACAAATGGAAGTAGTATGTTAAGAAACTCATTGGGCTGGCTCAGAAACATCTCATCTGTACGCAGTAAAGTGGCAGCTCTTTCTCAGTGTGAATGTTATTTCCCATTCTACTGCATTAAGCAAAGTTAGGGCTCAGTAGGTCCATGATTCACAAAGATTCCTCTTAATGTCTACGCTGGGTTCACTGATGGTTCAGCTAAGCGGAAACAAAATGGTATCTACTGAACTACTATGCCTCTTCAACCTCTGCATCAGCTCTGTAAGAACCAAAAATAGATGTGGTCATGCCTTCCCACTGAGAAGAACTCAAGACCATTCTGATAACTATGACCAATGCTCCCTTGTAAGAAACTTATTTTATGTCTGTTATCTCTTGGACTATTGTCAATAGCCTAGTGATTGAACTGCCACTTGGAAAACTATAGCCTGGCATATTAGAGATCTCTTTCTTTGAAATCACAAACTGTGGAAACAAATCACAGTTAATGATGGAGACTTTTGGGTCTCTTATGTAGGTGCTCACTCCAGAGCATAGCCAGTCTACAACAGATTAGACCTAGAAAATCTAACACTTACCTATACTCACATGATAATTTTGTGAAGGATTTTACTTCCAATCTTAACAAAATGGAGGATGGGAAAAGAGAAAGAGAAGTGCATAAGGTAAACAATTAACAATTGGTAAATCTTGAAAATATAAATCAGACACTCTTACGTAACATCTGCGTTTTCCAGTGAAAGTGAAATTGACACTAATTTGTCTGTTACATTTCTAAGAAATTGTCTTTATTTCAAGATCCAAATGACTACTGTGATAACAAGAGTAGTTAAGTAGTTATTTGTTTTGTACTCTTTCAAATTATGCATATTTTTATTTGACTGAATTATTTTGGTGATTTTAATTTTAATGTTGTAAGTGTTTTTTTAATATAAAGTTTTTCTTTTTTTTTGTTTCCTTGAGGCTGGGAAAAGAGGTATTTTCTTTGCAGCATTCAAATATTTTTGACTACAGAGAAAAATAATCATTTAAATATACTCAACATAGAATGTAAAGTTTTAGTAAAATTAAGACTTTTCAATATCACAGTTCCAGTCACAACAAAAGTGTGTTTATTTACAATGAAAATGTTATTAAAATAGTGTGCTGTATATAATAAGAACATAAGAAGAATATTATATGAGACTTTTTTTTTTTTTTTTTTTTTTGAGATGGGGGTGTGGCTCTGTCACCCAGGCTGGAGTGCAGTAACACAATCTCAGCTCACTGCAAGCTCCGCCTCCTGAGTTCCTGCCATTATCCTGCTTCAGTCTCCTGAGTAGCTGGGACTACGGGCACCTGCCACCACACCCAGCTAATTTTTTATATTTTTAGTAGAGCCAGGGTTTCACCGTGTTAGCCAGGATGGTCTCGATCTCCTGACCTCGTGATCCACCTGCCTCGGCCTCCCAAAGTGCTGGGATTACAGGCTTAAGCCACTGTACCCAGTCTATATAAGAACATTTTGTAACATTATATTTTTATGAAAATTCACAGATTCTATATTTTCATAACAACCATTATTAGTACTTAGTAAGTTTTAATAATACTCTTTATTGGATTTAAAAGTGGATTTTATCTGATGAGATATACCAATACCCATCCAGTGATAAATGGATGGAGATAGAGATTACTGTAAATCAGGCTCTTGAGAACATATGTTAAATAACAAGAAAAAGAAAAAGAGGAGCAACACAGAAGAATCTTTAATGCTAGAACAATAAGTGGAGCTAAAATTTAATATTTTAATTCAAATCTGTAGTTAATGTTCCTGTCATCTTTCTTTAGAGGTTTTTGAGCAGTCTTTGTTTTTTGAAATTATACTAATTGTAGACTGCTGACTAACTCTGTGCGTCTCATACAAAGCAAGCATTTGTTATACATTTCAGAAATTAATGAACTGCTATGCCAATATTCATTTCACATGACTGGTTTATTTAAGAACATTTGCCATTACTGCTAAGAGAGGATCCCTGACCTCTTTTCCCTACTGATCTGATGATACATAAGGAATCTTTTTCTCTAACATGTCTTATGATGTATATTCATCGTATGTTATTGCAGAAGATAGGCACTGATATATTTTACCTTTAACATTTGTCTAACTACTGAAAAGTAAACTGTACCTGAATCATAGCCAGAAATGACTTATTCAAAATATTTTTTATGTATTTACATATATGCACACATACATGTGTGGATATATGTGTATAAACATAACATATATGTTCATGTCTATATGACATGCCCTAATTTTTCTAATAGCTAAAGGATTTTAATAAAGGGTTAACAAGAACATTTGAATTCATCTTTTTTTTTTTTTTTAATTATACTTTAAGTTCTAGGGTACATGTGCATAATGTGCAGGTTTGTTACATATGTATACTTGTGCCATGTTGGTGTGCTGCACCCATCAACTCGTCAGCACCAATCAACTCGTTATTTACATCAGGTATAACTCCCAATGAAATCCCTCCCCTCTCCCCATAATAGGCCCCGGTGTGTGATGTTCCCCTTCCCGAGTCCAAGTGATCTCATTGTTCAGTTCCCACCTATGAGTGAGAACATGCGGTGTTTGGTTTTCTGT
>NW_012107217.1:0-395 GCF_000951045.1 Mandrillus leucophaeus
ATGAGACACTTCTGAATGTTTTAGATGTTATCACCCATTTCATCTTCATGATAACTTTATGAAGTGCTGACAATATTTTCAAGTAATTTTGTAAAGTTGTTAACTAGAACACAGTTTATATCACTGAGTACACTGAGGAGCTTGAGCTTGACACTAGGTAGTCTGACTTCAACATCTGCTTGTAAATTGTTTTGACTCACAGAACAGCAAGTTGTTGATATTTTTGTCTAAAATAATTTTGCAGATAATGCTGTCATAGTGTATTGAAATGATGTAAAAGCACTACTACGATAACACTTTAGGATTTTCCAGGAAAACATAATCTCTTTCATTCTTCTCATTGTGTTTGTTCTCAATCCATTAATAAATGACTAAATCCCTTTGCTTAAAATAAT
>NW_012107217.1:2630-5258 GCF_000951045.1 Mandrillus leucophaeus
TCACCAAAAGAACAGGTAATCAGAATTAACATTTAACAAGCACATGTGATATATGAGACACTTCTGAATGTTTTAGATGTTATCACCCATTTCATCTTCATGATAACTTTATGAAGTGCTGACAATATTTTCAAGTAATTTTGTAAATTTGTTAACTAGAACACAGTTTATATCACGGAGTACACCGAGGAGCTTGAGTCTGACACTAGGTAGTCTGACTTCAACATCTGCTTGTAAATTGTTTTGACTCACAGAACAGCAAGTCGTTAATATTTTTGTCTAAAATAATTTTGCAGATAATGCTGTCATAGTGTATTGAAATGATGTAAAAGCACGACTACGGTAACACTTAAGGATTTTCCAGGAAAACATAATCTCTTTCATTCTTCTCATTGTGTTTGTTCTCAATCCATTAATAAATGACTAAATCCCTTTGCTTAAAATAATACAGTAAAATAAAAACGCTCGTGGATAGGAAAATACTTCATGTTGCAATTAATCACCTGTTCTCTTGTATAGAGTTCCTAAAATGTGGGCAAAAAGAGCCCTGGTATTAAAATTACCAAATGTGCAAATTGTTTAAACATTTCTAGATATATCCCATTTCTGCTAGTGGAGACCGAAAATGGGTACTAAAGAACTTTTCAGGTAATTTATGTGTACAGTAAAGTGTTAAACCTCGGCTCACATAATAATTAATTATATATGCCTAAAAGTAAGGTGTGAGTGAGCTTGAATATACTGGATAGCTTAAACTGTTGAGTTGTAATGCCACTAAAGATGAAAGACTGAAAATACAAAGAAACGGTCATAGATTCTTGTAAACATTAAAATGCTACTGAAAGAGGCCACTGATTGAGGATGATTTCAAATCATTTTTTTTTGTCAGAAGTAAATGTTTATAAAATATTGCAAAAGATTACCAACTATTTAATGTATTGAAAAATGTTGACTATTTGTTTTTAGGTTGTCGTTTATAAAAACAAATAGTTAAATTATATTAAAATATTTGGAAATTAATATTAATTGACTGTTACGAACCAAATGTCACTAAAATACATTGTAATATGACATTTATGTTGCTTTTACAGAATCATGCTGTCTATTGCTTTAAATATCTACATAATTGACTACCATTTTAAGATCTTCGAAATATACAATTTCCTGTTATAAATTATTGTTGAAAAGGGAATTGCTTTGTATTTTGAGAATTTTCAAAAGCAAAACCAAGACCTATGCATATGTCAATTGCCCAACATTAAAATATTAAGATAAAAAAATACAAAACACTTTTGTTTACAAAAGTATACAAATGTGTGGGAAGGAGGTAAAGAGAAGTTAAAAGAAAGACAACAGATTGTAAAATTCCCATCTTACTCAAATGCTCAAATTTGAGCTGGAATACAACCCATGCAAGCTGCAGGGTGTCAGCAAGAAACAGAGCAGCAGATGAGTAGGAATTGACATCTGTGGCTTGGGAAAAAAATTGGCAAGGAAAGCAAAAAACAAGTAGTTAAAGAGCTCTAAATGGCCATAAAAATATAGTCTTCTGAAAAACACAGGACAGCTTAAATTCTTATTTTTATTATCTTCCCCTATTAAGTCGTACATGTCTAGGAAGATAGTCATAAGTAAGAAACAAAATAGTCATTCTAAAAAGAAATAGGCATGTTGTATAGGGTAGAAATACAAGGGATTATTTCGTCATATGGAGTAGATTACTAATAATATTTAATGTACATCAGCAATACTTTGCAAAATACCTTTCAGGTTCCATCAATAACATTGTAACAAAGCTCGTAGGATTGTACTGTTCAGGAACTTTCTAAGGTTTATATAATTTTCCCCTTTAGAAAACAAAAGCTGGGAAAAGAGTGATGCATATTGTTTTCTATTTTCTATGAGTTACAATAACAAATGAATTACCAAGGTGAACTAGAGAGTAAAGATATTAAGTCAATATAGGGCCCATGATTCTAATACAATTTTCTATCTTTAATTAAAATAAAGAAGACAATGCACAAATCCATGATCAGAAGTCAAAAGTCATATTGTCATATTAAATACCTTATAACCAAATGCTTGAGAACACATTCATTTGATGGTAAAGACATAAGCAAAAAATACCAATTAATAAAACAGAACACTTTTCTGTTGTGATATTAAATTAGTACTTTTCATTATTTATGATTTATACGGACAATTTATAAATATAGCTAACCTCATGATTAAACTACCCACAATAACAGACCTTTAGATATAATGTGTATTTTTAATTGGATCCCATTTTTTAAATAAGATAATAAAGTTCTTATTTTTTTCCTCTTGCTTGTGGGGTGGGAGAAATGGAAGGAAATTATTAAAGGGTAGTATTGTGTTCTCAGTCCAGTATATGGTCAGTTGTGCACATAATAAATTTTATCACCTTTGATTTTGTGTTTTTTCTGATAGTAGAGACAGGCAGGCTAAAAAAATTTGCTTTTCGTTATTCTTGCTATAACCTGACTACACGTCTTACTTGTTAATAATTTTGAGCTCATTTATTGTGTTTTGATTGAATATTATGATATTACATATAAAAAAGCAAACTAAAACATCATAAAATCATACTCAGTTCTTCAAATTTCC
>NW_012107218.1:0-333 GCF_000951045.1 Mandrillus leucophaeus
TTCCATTTGTTTGTGTCCTCTTTTATTTCATTGAGCAGTGCTTTGTAGTTCTCCTTGAAGAGGTCCTTCACATCTGTTGTAAGTTGGATTCCTAGATATTTTATTCTCTTTGTAGCAATTGTGAATGGGAGTTGATTCATGATTTGATTCTGTCTGTTATTGGTGTACAAGAATGCTTGTGAATTTTGCACATTAATTTTGTATCCTAAGACTTTTCTGAGGTTGCTTATCAACTTGAGGAGATTTTGGGCTGAGACGATGGGGTTTTCTAAATAGACAATCATGTCATCTGCAAACAGGGACAATTTGACTTCTTCTTTTCCTAACTGAATA
>NW_012107218.1:568-1426 GCF_000951045.1 Mandrillus leucophaeus
GGTGAGAGAGGGCATCCCTGTCTTGTGCCAGTTTTTAAGGGGAATGCTTCCAGTTTTTGCCCATTCAGTATGATATTGGCTGTGTGTTTTTCATAAGTAGCTCTTATTATTTTGAGATAGGTTCCATCAATACCAAATTTATTGAGAGTTTTTAGTATGAAGGGCTGTTGAATTTTGTCACAGGCCTTTTTTGCATCTATTGAGATAATCATGTGGTTTTTGTCTGTGGTTCTGTTTATATGCTGGATTAAGTTTATTGATTTGCACATGTTGAAACAGCCTTGTATCCCAGGGATGAAGCCCACTTGATCATGTTGGTTAAGCTTTTTGATGTGCTGCTGGATTTGGTTTGCCAGTATTTTATTGAGGATTTTTGCATCAATGTTCATCAGGGATATTGGTCTAAAACTATGTTTTTTGTTGTGTCTCTGCCAGGCTTTGGTATCAGGATGATGTTGGCCTCATAAAAAGAGTTAGGGAGGATTCCCTCTTTTTCTATTGGTTGGAATAATTTCAGAAGGAATGGTACCAGCTCCTCCTTGTACCTCTAGTGGAATTCAGCTGTGAATCCGTGTGGTCCTGGACTTTTTTTGGTTGGTAGGCTATTAATTATTGCCTCAATTTCAGAGCCTGCTATTGGTCAATTCAGGGATTCAACTTCTTCCTGGTTTAGTCTTGGGAGAGTGTATGTGTCCAGGAATTTATCCATTTATTCTAAGTTTTTTAGTTTATTTGAATAGAGGTGTTTATAGTATTCTCTGAGGGTAGATTGTATTTCTGTGGGGTCGGTGGTGATATCCCCTTTATCATTTTTTATTGCGTCTATTTGATTCTTCTCTCTTTTCTTCTTTATTAGTC
>NW_012107219.1:0-1799 GCF_000951045.1 Mandrillus leucophaeus
AAATACACAAACATTATTCATTCAGTCTCCTTCCAAGTGACATGGGCTGAGAGATAAGACTAAATATAGATTTATATGATGATAATAAGAGTAACGATTATTATATTTTTTGTCATTGTTGTTGTTATACTAACAGAATAGCTGCAATCGTCCATCTTGTGTTAAAAGAAAACACAAAATGGAAAAGCAGAAAGAAAGAAGGACTTGGAGAATAAAAATTTGGCTTAAGGTCCTGATATTTTAACTCTTTGAATCAATATTGAATAATCTATACAATAGGTAACTATGATAGACAGATAAGTTTAAATGCAACCATTATGGAAAACAATATGAGGGTTCCTCAGAAAACTAAAAATAGAACTACTCTCTAATCCAGCAATCCTACTGGGTATGTATCCAACGAAAGTAAAACCAACATGTAGAAGAGAGTTCTGGACTCCCCTGTTCATTATTCCATATTCACAATAGCTAAGATATGGCAGCAACCTCAATTTCACCATCAGATGAATAAATAAACATAATGTGATGTATTGACACAATGGAATACTATTCAGCTTTAAAACAACAGGGGGGATCCTGTTGTTTGTGACATCATAGATCAACCTGGAGGACGTAGTGCTAAGTGAAATAAGTCAGTCACAGAAAGACAAATACCACATGATCTCACTTTTCTATGGAATTTTAAAGAGTTGAGCTCATAGAAGTACAGAGTAAAATAGTGGTTACTAGAGTCTGCATGAGACAGGTGGAAGGGGAAAAGGGAGATGTTGATCAAAGGGTACAAAGTTTTAGTTAAACAGGAGACGAAAGCTTTATCCATCTATTTCACAGAATAGCGACCATGATAAATAATGCATTGTATATGTGTAATTGCCAGAAGAGTCAATTTTAAATGCTTTACCACAAAAGAATGTGTGAGGTGATCAATTTATTAATCACAGATTTAACCATTCCACATTGTAAGTATATATTAAAGTATTGCATTGTATCTCATAAATATACATAATTGTTATTTGTCAATCACAATTTAAATTTTAAAAACAAAAATAAATACATAAATTTATATATGCAAAAATACATTTTTTGAACCAAAGTAACCTGTATTACTAATGCACAGGTGGGTGGAATGATTTCCCCAGTATCTCATAGGTTCATAAGATGGCTATTTCTTATTGACTCCTTTATCACTACGTAATGTCTCTCTCTCTCTCTTTTTTTTGTTTTTTTTGTCACTTCTTCAAAAACATGGTTTGTTTGAAATTAATATAGCTAGTATAGCTTTATTTTGATTAATGTTAGCCTGATATATCTTTATTCTTCTCTTTACTTTTAATCTATCTGTGTGTTTACAGTTAAAGTGGGATTCTTGTAGACAACATATTGGTGTCATTTGTTTGTTTCATCTCCTCTGACAATGCCTGTTTTTAATCAATATCATTTCCAAATAAAATGAGTATAGATATAATTGGATTAATATCATCTATATTTGTAATGTTTTCCATTTATTAAATGTGTATTTTGGCCCTCCCCTTTTTCTGATATTGATTGAGCATTCCTTACCATTTCGTTTTTTCTTTTGTCATTTTATTAAATTATACTTTAAGTTCTAGGGTACATGTGCACAATGTGCAGGTTTGTTACATATGTATACATGTGCCATGGTGGGCTGCACCCATTAACTCATCATTTACATTAGGTATATCTGGGATCCCAGGAAATGCAATCCTATAAGGGCAAAGCATGATAGCTTAAGAGTGAAAAAAGCCTCCATTACCTTTTCTGACACACCTTTCTCTCTA
>NW_012107219.1:3469-13360 GCF_000951045.1 Mandrillus leucophaeus
TTACCCTGAAGTTTTCAATATACATATTTTACTAATTTAATTTTACCATCAAATAACACTGTACCAGTTCACATTATTGAAGTGCCATGAAAGAGAACAATTTCAGTGCCTCCCTCCCATATTTTAGGATGCTGCTACCATGTATTTTATTTACCTGTATGCTGAAATCACCCAATGCAGTAATGTTATCATTACTTTTTTAAAAAAGTATCTTTTAGTTATATTTATTAGACAAATTAAATATTTGTGCCTTCATTTTTTAATTTTAAGTCAATGTATACTTATTTTTTAATTTTTGTCAGTACATAGTAGATGTATATATTAATGGAGTACATGAGAATTTTGATATAGGCATACAATGCATAATTACCACATCAGTGTAAATGGCGTACCCATCACCTGAAGTATTTATCCGTTCTTTATGTTACAAAAAAATTCCAATTACACTGTTTATTTAAAATGTATAATAAATTATTGTTTACTCTAGTCACCCTGTTGTACTGTTAAATACTAGATCTTATTCATTCTACTTTCTTTTGTACTCATTTAGCAATCCAGCCTCTGGTAACCGTTCTTCTACTCTGTATCTCCATAAGTATAATTGTTTAAATTTTTAACTTCCATACATAAGTGAGAACATGCAATGATTGCTTTTCTGTGCCTGGCGTATGTTGCTTAACAGTGACCCCCAGTTCCATCTGTGTTGTTGCAAATGACAGTATCTTATTCTCCTTTATGGCTGAGTAGTATTCCATTGTGTATATGTACCACGTTTTCTTTATCCATTCTGTATCTGATGATGGACCTTTAGGTTGCTTCCAAATCTTGGCTACCATGAATAGTTCTGCAATAAATATAAGAATGCATACACCTCTTGAATATATATATATATGTTTTTTTTTTTTTTTTTTTTTGCGGGGAGGTGGGGCAGGTATATACCTAGAAGTGGATCATAAGGTAGCACTATTTTTAGTTTTTTGAGGAACCACTGTACTGTTCTTCATAGTGGCTGTACTTATTTACATTCCCACCAACAGTGTATGAGGGTTCTCTTTCTCTGTATCCTCACTAGCATTTGTTATTGCCTGTCTTTTGGATAAAAATCATTTAAACTAGGATAAGGTAATAGCTCATTACAGTTTTGATTTTCATTTCTCTGATGATCAAAGATGTTAAGCACTTTCTCAGATACCTGATTGCCATTTGTATGTCTTCTTTCGAGAAATGTCTACTCAGATCTTGTGCCCATTTTTAAATTAGATTATTAGATTTTTTCTACAGAGCTTTTTGAACTTCTTATATATTCTGGTTACTAACTCTTTGTAAGGCTATTTTTCAGATATTTTCTTTCATTCTGTGGGTTGTCTCTACACTTTGTTGTTTGTTTTCTTTGCTTTGTTTAAGCTTTTTACCCTGATGTATTCCATTTGTTCATTTTTGCTTTGGTTCCCAGTGCTTGTGAGGTACTATTCAAAAAAATATTTGCCAAGTCCAGTGTTCTAGTGAGTTCTCCCCATTGTTTTCATTTAGTAGTTTCATAGTCTGCAGTCTTATATTTATGTCTTTAATTCATTTTCATAAAATTAGATGTAAGGGTCTAGTTTTATTCTTCTGCATATCCAGTTTTCCCAGCACCATTTATTGAAGAGCCTGTTCTTTCTCTAATGTATGTTCTTGGCCGCTTTGTTGCAAATAAGTTCGCTGTAAATGTATGGATTTCTTTCTGGATTCTCCATTCTGTTCCACTGGTTTTTGTGTCTGTTTTTATTCTAGTACCATACTATTTTGGTTACTGTAGTTCCATAGTATAATGTGAAGTCAGCTAATGTGATTTCTCCAGTTTTGTCTCTTCTGCTGAGGATAGCTTTAGCTATTATGGGTTTTTTGTAGTTTCTTATGAATTTTAGAGTTGTTTTTCCTATTTCTGTGAAGAATATCATTGATATTTTGATTGATAGGGATTCAATTGAATCTATGGATTGCTTTAGGTAGTATTGGCATTTTAACAATCTTGATGTTTGCAATCAAGATGAACATGAACATGGAGTATCTTTTTATTTTTTTGTGTATGTCCTTGATATGGTTTTGTTGTGTCCCCACCCAAATCTCATCTTGAATTGTAGTTCCCATAATCCCCATGTGTCATGGAAGGGACGTAGTATGAGGTAATTGAATCATGGGAGTGATTACCTCCATGCTGTTCTCATGATAGTGAGTTCTCACGAAATCTGATGGTTTTATAAGTGGCTTTTCACTGTTTGCCCCTTCTTCCCTTTTCTGCCACCATGTGAAAAAGGATGTGTTTGCTTCTCCTTCCACCATGGTTGTAATTGTCCTGAGGCCTCCCCAGTACTGTGGAATTGTGAGTCAATTAAATCTCTTTCTTTTCTGAATTACCCAGTGTTGGCAATTTTTTCATAGCAGTGTGAGAATGGACTAATACAGTCCTCTTCAATTATCAATATTTTATAGTTATAGTTGTAGAGATCTGCCATTTCTTGGTTAATTCCTATGTATTTTATTTTATTTTATTTTTAGCTATTGTAAATTAGATTACTTTCTGGATTTCTTTTTCAGATTGTCTGCTGTTGGCATATAGAAATACTATTGAGTTTTGTATGTTGTTTTTTTCAATCTTACAACTTTACCAACTTCAGGTTGTAATAGTTTTTTGTGGGCTCTTGAGGTATTTCCAAATATAAGATCATATCATCTGCTAAAAAGAATGATTTGATTTCTTCCTTTCCAATTCAAATACTCTTTATTGTCTTATCTTGTCTAATTTCTCTATATAGGACACCAAGTATTATGTTGAATAACAATAATGAAAGTAGGCATTGTTTTTATGTTCTGTATCTTAGAGGAAAGACTTAGTTTTTCCTTATTCAGTATAATACTAGCTGTGAGTCTGGCATATGTGGCTTTTATTGCATTGAGGTATATTCCTTCTATAACCAGGTTTTCGAGGGTTTTTATTATGAAAGGTGCTGAATTTTATCAAATACTTTTTCAGCATCAGTTGAAATAATGATGGTTTTATCCTTCATTCTGTTGATAGGATGTATCATATTGATTGACTTGCATCTATTGAACCATCCTTGCATTCCTGGGATTAATCTCACTTGGTCATAATCAATGATCTTTTTAATGTATTGCTGCATTCAGTTTGCTAATATGTTATTGAAGATTTTTGCATCTATATTTATCAGAAATATTGGCCTGTAGTTTTCTTTTTGTGATGTGTCTTTGCCTGATTTTGATAACAGTGTAATACTGGCATGTATTGTAGCATGAGTTTTTGAAGTATTCCCTCCTCCTCTATTTCTTCAAAGTAGTTTGAGTAGGAATGTTGTTAGTTCTCTAAATGTTTGGCAAAATTTAGCAGTAAAATTATCAGGTTTCAGACTTTTCTTTGTTGTGAGACTTTTATTATAGCTTCAATCTCATTACTTGTTATTTGTCTATTTATTCAGGTTTTGGATTTCTTCCTGGTTCAATCATAGTAGGTGATATGCTTAGGCTGTGTCCCCACCCAAATCTCATCTTGAATTGTAGCTCCTATAATCCCCACATGTTGTGGGAGGGACCTGGTAGGAGGTAATTGAATCATGGGGGTGGGTGTTCGCATGCTGTTCTCCTGACAGTGAATAAGTCTTATGAGATTTGATGGTTTTATAAAGGACAGTTCCTCTGCACATTCTTTCTTGCCTACCATCATGTAAGATGTGACTTTGTTTCTCCTCTGCCTTCTGCTACAATTTTGAGGCCTCCTCAGCCATGTGGAACTATGAGTCCATCAAACCTCTTTCCTTTATAAATTACCCAGTTTTATAGCAGTGTGAGAAGGAACTAATAGAGTAAATTGGTACCAATAGAGTGGGGTACTGCTATAAAGATACCTGAAAATGTGGGCAACAGGCTGAGGTTGGAACACTTTGGAGGGCTCAGAAGAAGACAGGAAAATGTGGGAAAGTTTGGAACTTTCTAGAGACATGGTAAATGGCTTTGACCAAAATGTTGATAGTGATATGTACAATAAAGTCCATGCTGAGTTTGTCTCAGATGGATTTGGGGAACTTGTTGGGAACTGAAGCAAAGGTCACTCTTGCTATGCAAAGAGACTGGTGGCATTTTGCCCCTGTCCTAGAGATCTGTGGAACTTTGAACTTGAAAGAGATAATGTAGGGTATGTAGCAGATGAAATTTCTAAGCAGCAAAGTGTTCAAGAGGAAGCAGAGCATATGTGTTTGAAAAATGTATAGCCTAACAATGCAATATAAAAGAAAAATCTATTTTCTGGGGAGAAATTTAAGCTGTCCACAGAAATTTGCACAAGTAATGAGGAGCCAATGTTAATCAGCAAGACAACAGGCAAAATGTCTCCAGGGCATGTCAGAGATCTTCAGGCCCAGAGGCCTAGAAGGAAGAAAATGGTTTTGTGGGCCAGGCCCAGGGACTCTCTGCCGTGTGCAGCCTAGGGACTTGGTGCCATGCATCGGAGCTGCTCAAACCATGGCTAAAATGGGCCAAGATACAGCTCAGGTGGTGACTTCAGAGGGTGTAAGCCCCAAGCCTTGGCAACTTCCATGTTATGTTGAGCCTGAGGGTGCACAGAAGTCAAGAATTGGTATTTGGGAACCTCTGCCTAGATTTCAGAGGATGTATAAAATGCCTGAATTTCCAGGCAGAGGTTTCCTGCAGGTGCAAGGCCCTCACGGAGAACCTCTGCTAGGCCAGTGCAGAAGGAAAATGTTGTGTTGGAGCCACCACACGAAGTCGCCACTGGGGAATTTCCTAGTGGAGTTGTGAGAAGAGGGCCACCATCCTTCAGGCCTCAGAATGGTAGATTCACCAATAGCTTGTGCTATGGACCTGAAAAAGCTGCAGACACTCAGTGCCAGCCCATGAAAGCAGCTGGGAGGGAGGCTTGACCTTGCAAAGCCACAGTGGAGAGCTGCCCAAGGCTGTGGGAGCCCACCTCTTGCATCAGAGTGACCTGGATGTGAGACATGGAGTCAAAGGAGATTATTTTGGAGTTTTAAGATTTGACTGCTCTACTACATTTCAGACTTGCTTGGGGCCTATAGCCCCTTAATTTTGGCCAATTTTTTCCATTGGGAACAGCTGTATTTATCCAATGCCTGTACTGTCATTGTATCTATTACTTATCTTTTGATTTTACAAGCTCATAGGTGCTTTTGATTTTAGAAGCTCATAGGTGGAAGGGATTTGCCTTATCTCAAATGAGACTTTGGTCTTGGACTTTGGGTTAATAATGGAATGGGTTGATGGACTGTTAGAAAGGCATAATTCATTTTGAAATGTGAGGACATTAGACTTGAGAGTGGCCAGGGGAGGAGTGATATGATTTGGCTATATATACACCCAAATCTCATCTTGAATTGTACCTGCTATACGCCCCATGTGTCATGGGAGGGACCTGGTGGGTGGTAATTGAATCATGTGGCTGAGTTTTCTTATGCTGTTCTCATGATAGTGATTAAGTCTCACAAGAGCTGATGGTTTCATAAAGGATAGTTGCCCTGCACACACTCTCTCTTGCCTGCTGCCATGTTAAATGTCCCTTTGCTCCTTCTTTACCTTCCATCATGATTGTGAGGTCTCTCCAGCCATGTGGAACTGTGAGTCCATTAAACCTCTTTCCTTTATAAATTACTGTCTCCGGTATGTCTTTATAGCAGTGTGAAGATGAACTAATACAGTAGGTTTTGTGTATCAAGGAATTTTATCCATTTCATTTAGGTTTTTCAATTTATTACCCTATAGTTGTTCATAATGGCCCCAATTATCCTTTGAATTTCTGTGGTATCAGTTGTAATGTCTCCTTTTTCATCCCTGATTTGTAATCTTCTCTCTTTTTTTCTTGGGTACTCTGGCTTAAGATTTGTCAATTCTACTAATGTTTTCAAAAAAAAGCAACTTTTTGTCTCATTGATCTTTTGTATTTTTTTCAATTTATTTTTATTTATTTCTACTCTAATCTTTATTTATTTTCTTCTTCTAATTTTAGGATTCAATTTGCTTTCCTGGTTTGTCAAAGTGCATTATTTGGTTATTTACTTATAGTTTTTCTACTCTTTTGATATAGGTGCTTATAGCTATATTCTTTCCTCATAGTACTGCTTTCACTGTATACCATAGGTTTTGATATGTCATATTTCCATTATCTTTGTCCAAAGGTATTTAAAGAAAATTCTCCTTAATTTCTGTATTGACTCACTTGTCATTCACCAGAATATTGTTTAATTTCTATGTGTTTGTACAGTATCCAACATTCCTCTTGTCATTGATTTCTAGTTTTATTTTATCATTATCAGAGAACATATTTGATATAATTTCCCTTTTTTGAATTAAGACTCTTTTTGTATCTAAAACGTGGTCTATCATTGAGAATTATCTATGTTCAGAGAAGAAGAATGTGTAGCTGGTAAATAAAATGTTTTGTAAATATCTATTAGGTCCATTTGGTCGATAGTGAAGATTAAGTCTGAAGTTTCTTTGTTGATTTTCTGTTCAATGCAGAAAGTGCGGTGTTGAAGCCTCCAGCTATTATTGTGCTGGGGTTAACTCTGTAGCTCTAATAAGAATTTATATGTATGTTTATATACATGGGTGCTCCAGTGTTTGGTGCATATATATTTATAATTATTATATCCTCTTGTGGAATTTACTCTTTTATCATTATGTAATGACCTTCTTTGTTGCTTTTATAGTTTCTGTCTGAAAATCTATTTTGTGTAATATAAGTATAGCTACCCCTGCTCTTTTTTGGTTTCCGATGGCATGGACTATCTTTTTCCATCCCTTGATTTTTAGTATATGTGTATATTTATAAGTGAAGTGTATTTCTCACAAGCACCAGAATGCTGGGTCTCCATTTTTTTTTTTTTTTTTCATTTGGCCACTCTATGTCTTTTGATTGAATAGTAATTCCATTTACATTCAATATGATTATTGATAAGTAAGGACTTATGCCTGCCATTTTGTTACTCATCTTCTGGGTTGTTTTGTTGTCTACTCTTGTTTTCTTTCCTCCTGTGTTTCTTTTAGTGAAGGTTATTTTCTCTGGTGGTATGTTTTAATGTTTTGCTTCTTTGTATTTTGCATATCTTTTGTATGTTTTTTGATTTGATGTTACAATGAGACCTGTAAATCATATCCTATAACTCATTACTTTAAATTAGTGACGACCTAACACTGACTGCATAAACAAATATACAAACTAACAAATAAGCAAAGTCAAAACTAATAAAACCTCTGCACTTTAACTACTTCCTCCTGCTTTTACAGTTTTCATTGTTTCTATTTATGTCTTATTATACTTTCTAGGTCTTAAAAATTTGTTGTAGTTACTTTTTATTGGTTCTTCTTTAGGTCTTTCTACTCAAAATATGAGTAGTTTACATATCACAAATACAGTGTTATAATATTCTGTGTTTTTCCATGTATTTACTATTACCAGTGAGTGTTGCACCTTTAGATGATTTCTTATTGCTCATTAAAGTCTCTTTCTTTCAATTTCTTTCGCATTTCTTGTAGGACAGGTGTGGTGTTGATAAAATCCCTCTAACTTTTGTTTGTTTAGGGAAGTCTTTATTACTGCTTCATGTTTAAAGGATATTTTAACTGGATATACTTTTCTTGTATAATTTTTTTTTCCCTTCAGCAGTTTAAATATATCATGCCACTCTTTTCTGTCCTATAAAGTTTCCACTGAAAAGTCTGCTGCCACATGTATTGGAGCTCCATTGTATTGAATTTGTTTCTTTTTTCTTTCTACCTTTAGGATCCTTTCTTTATCCTTGACCTTTGGGAGTTTGATTATTAAATGCCTTGAGGTAGCCTTCTTTGGGTTAAATCTGTTTGATGTTTTATGACTGTCTTGTACTTGAATATTGGTATATTTTTCTAGTTTCAAGAAGTTCTCTGTTATTATTCCTCTAAATAAGCTTTCTACCACAATCTCTTTCTTTGCCTCCTCTTTAAGGCCAATAACACTTAAATTTTCCCTTTTGAGGGTATTTTCTAGATCTTGTAGGTGTACTTAATTTTTTTTATTTTTGTTTTTGTATCCTCTGACCATGTAGTTTTTAAATAACCTGTCTTTAAGTTTACTAAATCTTTGTTCTCCTTGATGTTAAGAGACTCTGATGTTGTCTTCAGTATATCAATTGCATTTTTCAACTCATGGATTTCTGCTGGATTCTTTTCAATTATTTCAATCTCTTTGTTAAATTTGTCTGATAAAATTCTGAATTCCTTCTCCGTGTTATTTTGAATTTCACTGAGTTTCCTTAAAACAGCTACTTTGAATTCTCAGAAAAGTCATGTATCTCTTTCTCTCCAAGATTGCCCCTTGGTGCTTTATTTAGTTCATTTGGTGAAGTCATACTTTCCTGGATGATCTTGAAGCTTGTGGATGTTTGCAAGGTTCTGGGCATAGAAAAGTTAAGCATGAATTTTAGTCTTCACAGTCTGGCCTTGTCTCTACCCATCCTTCTTGGGAAGGGTTTCCAGGTATTTAAATAGACCTGGGTGTTGTAATCTAAAAATTTTTGGTTTATGAAATCATATCTGCATTAGGAGGCACCCCCAGCCCAGTGATGCTGTAGCTCTTACAGACATGTAGAGATACCACTTTAGCAATCTTGTATAACATCCAAAAGAATACTCTGAATTAGCATGCAGTGACTTGCTGTCTTATTTCACTTTTTTCCAAACAAACAAAATCTCTCTTTCTGTTCTGAGCTGGCTGGAGTTAGGGAAAGAGTGACATAACCACCCCTGATGCCATCACCAGGGATTGTGCTGTGTCAGACCTGAAGCCAGCACATACTGGGTTTTACTCAAGGCCCACAGTAACCACTTCCTGGCTACCACCTATGTTCACTCAAGACCCTAGTGCTCTACAATCAGCAGGTGGCAAAGTCAGGCAGGCTTTTATTCTTCCCGTCTGGTGGTTTAGTTCTCCTTGGCCCCAGTTAAGTCCATAGATGATATCCTGGAACCACTGCTTACCTAGAGATGGAAATCTTAGGAATCTAGCTAGTACGCTATTCTATTGCAGCTGAGCTGGCATGAAGCCACAAGACAGCCTTTTCCATTCTTCCCTCCCTTTCCACAGGCAGAGGAGTCTCTCCTTATGACCATTACCACCCCATGCCTATGGAAAGTACTGCGTGGCTACCACTGATGTTGACTCGACATCCAAGGGCTTTTCAGTCAGGTCGTGGTGAATACTGCCAGGCCTGAGGTTCTCCCTTAAGACCAATGGGCTTTCTTTCAGCCAAGGGCTGGTCCAGAAATGCCATCCAAGAGCCAAAGCCTGGAAGTAGGGATGACAACAGCCCACTTGGTGCTCTACCCAATATGTCCAAGCTGATACCTAAGTTTTAAGACAAAGTCCCCTTTACTCTTACCTCTCCTTTTCTCAAGCCTAAGGAGTTTCTCGCTGTAACTACTACATCTGGGAACACTCTTCAGGAATAATTTCACTGAATGTAAAATTATAGATTGGTGGGTTTTTCTTTTTCTAACAACAATATAGGTATTTTAATCAAGTCTCTTTTTGCTCGCATCATTTGTGACAACAAGTGCTCTGTAATTCTTATTCTTGTTCCTCTACAGATAAGTTGTGCCTCCACTCTAACCCCTGGATTCCCCCTGGTTTCTTCCATTGTACTATTTGTCTTTGCTTTCTTTTTTGAGATAGAGTCTCGTTCTGCCGCCCAGTCTAGAGTGCAGTGGTACCATCTTGGCTCACTTCAACTTCTGCCTCCCGAATTCAAGCAATTCTCTTGCCTTAGCCTCTAGGTTAACTGGGATTATAAGTATTTGCTACCATGCCCAGCTAATTTTTTTTTTTTTTTT
>NW_012107219.1:13410-16218 GCF_000951045.1 Mandrillus leucophaeus
ACCACCTATGTTCACTCAAGACCCTAGTGCTCTACAATCAGCAGGTGGCAAAGTCAGGCAGGCTTTTATTCTTCCCTTCTGGTGGTTGAGTTCTCCTTGGCCCCAGTTAAGTCCATAGATGATATCCTGGAACCACTGCTTACCTAGAGATGGAAATCTTAGGAATCTAGCTAGTACGCTATTCTATTGCAGCTGAGCTGACATGAAGCCACAAGACAGCCTTTTCCATTCTTCCCTCCCTTTCCACAGGCAGAGTCATCTCTCCTTATGACCATTACCACCCCATGCCTATGGAAAGTACTGCGTGGCTACCACTGATGTTGACTCGACGTCCAAGGGCTTTTCAGTCAGGTCGTGGTGAATACTGCCAGGCCTTAGGTTCTCCCTTAAGACCAATGGGCTTTCTTTCAGCCAAGGGAAGGTCCAGAAATGCCATCCAAGAGCCAAAGCCTGGAAGTAGGGATGACAACAGCCCACTTGGTGCTCTACCCAGTATGTCCAAGCTGATACCTAAGTTTTAAGACAAAGTCCCCTTTACTCTTACCTCTCCCCTCTCCTTTTCTCAAGCCTAAGGAGTTTCTCCCTGTAACTACTACATCTGGGAATTTGCTGAGTCACACCTTAATCCATAAAGTCTCTGAGTGTCACCCAGGGCCCACAGCAAGTATTGCCTGGGTGTTTCTGCTGATTATTTAGGGTACAAGGGCTCTTTAATCAGCAGGTCATGAATCTTGCCATGACTGTGTCTTTCTTTAAAGTAGTAGGTTCCCTTCTAGCCCAGGATGTTTCTAGAAATGTCATCTTGGAGCTGGGGCCTGGAATGCAGGCCTCTTGACTCTACCTGGTGCCCTGTCCTCCTGTGGCTAAGCTGGTATCCAAGTTGCAAGACAACGTCTTCTTTACTATTTCCTCTCCTTTCCTCAAGAAGAGGAAATGAATATCTTCCAGACCTGTGAGCTGCTCTGCGTAAGGTTGGGAAAGGGGTGGTGCGGGCACTCCTGTGGTCACGCCAGCTGATGTTTCACAGGGTCACATGCCCCCCGTGTCCACTGGCTGTAAGCCCAGCATAGTACCGGAACTTGCTCAAGAATAGTAGTCCTTGTGGCCAAGGCTGCCTTTCAAATTTACTTAGAACCTCAGAGCACTTTAGCCTGTGGTGGCAAGGCTTGCCAGAACTCAAGTTTCAGCTACTGAGATGAGTGATTTCCCTCTTGCTAGGGCTGGTCCAAATACTTCTCAATGGGTGCCCGCTGAGTTCTGCTGGTGTGGCTTTCCACTGTGACAGGGCAGCACTGAGTTCCAACACAAAATCCACCCATCACCATGCTCTTTCTTTCTGAAGCTCACAGATTCTCTTTCCACACCACATGCTTGCTGCTGGGAAATGAGGTCTGCAAATAAAGACTTTCCTTCCTACCATTTCGGTGCTTCTTTCTGTGATATGATGCTAAATCTAAGTCCTGTGATTACAAACCTGATTTTTGGTTCTCATGAAGGTGCTTTTCTTGTGTGGATAGTGGTTCAATTTGGTGTGCCTGAGGGTGATCAGTGAAGGCTTCTATTTAGTCATCTTGCTCTGCCTGCAGCTCCTATCTTTATTTTTTTCTTTCTCTGATACTCTTCCTTCATAATTTTGCTTTTCGTCAAAGAACTTTTTCTTCTTTCTTGAAGAAAAGATCTTTCAGCAATGAATTCTCTTAGTTTGTGTTTGTCCACAAAAGTCTTTGTTTCTCATCCACTCTTCAGGAATAATTTCACTGAATGTAAAATTATAGATTGGTGGGTTTTTTATTTTCTTAACAACAATATAGATATTTTAATCAAGTCTCTTTTTGCTTGCATCAGTTGTGACAACAAGCCCTCTGTAATTCTTATTCTTGTTCCTCTACAAGTAAGTTGTGCCTCCACTGTGACCCCTGGATTCTCCCTGGTTTCTTCCATTGTACTATTTGTCTTTGCTTTCTTTTTTGAGATGGAGTCTCGTTCTGCCACCCAGTCTAGAGTACAGTGGTGCCATCTTGGCTCACTTCAACTTCTGCCTCCCAAATTCAAGCAAATCTCTTGCCTTAGCCTCTAGGGTAGCTGGGATTATAAGCATTTGCCACCACGCCCGGCTAATTTTTTTTTTGTATTTTTAGTAAAGATGAGGTTTCTTCATGTTGGCCAGGCTGGTCTCAAACTCCTGACCTCAAGTGATCTGCCCACCTCAGCCTCTCAAAGTGCTGGGATTACAGGCATAGGCCACCGTGTCTGGTTGCCTTTGCTTTTCTCAGTTTGAATATAATATACCTAGGTAGAAATTTTTTGCAATCTATGTTGCTTCTCAGTTCCCTCAATCTCTCTCTCTCTCTGTGTGTGTGTGTGTATGTGTGTGCATGTGTGTATGTGTGTGTGAATGTGTGTATGTTTTACATTTTCAAATGTTCTTGGTCATTATTGCTTCTAATATTTATTCTGTTCACTATCATCTTCAGGCATTTCAATTAGACATATATTATACCTTTTAAAATTTCTACACACTTCTTGAGTGCTCTGTTCTGTTTTGTATGATGTTTTCTTTCTTTCTGTTTGCCTTTTAATTTGGTAGTTTCTGTCAACCTGTTTCAAGTTTACTAAGTCTTTCTTTGGTGATGCTCAGTCTACAGATGAGTCCATTGAAAACATTCTTCATTTATGATACAGTGTTTTTGTTTATTTCTAATATTTTCTTTTAATTACTTCTTAATTTTTAAATTTCTGCTATCATTACCAAACTGTTACTTTATGTTGTCTACCTTTACTGATAAGCCTTAGCACAGTAATCAGAGT
>NW_012107219.1:16268-33964 GCF_000951045.1 Mandrillus leucophaeus
TAATTTGGTAGTTTCTATCAACCTGTTTCAAGTTTACTAAGTCTTTCTTTGGTGATGAATCCATTGAAAACATTCTTCATTTATGATACAGTATTTTTTTATTTCTAATATTTTCTTTTAATTACTTCTTAATTTTTAAATTTCTGCTATCATTACCAAACTGTTACTTTATGCTGTCTACCTTTACTGATAAGCCTCAGCACACTAATCAGAGTTGTTTTTAATATTCTGTCTGATAATTCCAACATCTGTGTCAGATCTAAGTTTGGTTCTGACAATTGCTTTGTCACTTCATACATGTTATATGTTTTTCTTGTCAATTGGCCTGACTTTTGACTTTTCATTGAAAGCAAAACATGATGTACCAGCTATTAGGAACCAAAGTTAGTTGTTTCTTAGTGTGAGGATTTATTAAGAATTGAACTATGTTTAATTTTTATTTTATTTGCGGTATTAGAGACTTCTAATTCCTCTAGTGTTCTTGTTTTTGTCTTTCTTTTTGATGTTGGGTTTCCTTAAATACTTTTCCTTAGAAAGTGTGTGTCTTGAAGCTCTTTCAGCTGGTTTATACACTGTGAATATACTGAAGTCTGATTGGTGTGGTGGTAAACTGGAGAGAAGAAGGGTTCCATAATCTTTTGATTATCTCTTACTGTTTTCATAAGCCAATTTTTCTGGGCTGTGACCTTTACCCATGTTTCTTAACCTTTGTTTCCATCCTTATATGAGATAGGATGTCTTGAGGGATCTGGAACAGGAGACATGCTCTTTGTCTAGGTGAGATAAGGTTTTGGTAAAGTTTTATAACCTAGGAAATGTGCATTTGTTATGGATAATACTCTGGACAGTTCCCAAGAATTGGCCTTCATCTCCCCATCCTAGAGTCACAAGGGAGTTTGTTTGGCTTCTTCACTATGAGAACCTGGCTGGATTCCTGTTGCCAGGACTTACAAAAGTATGGTGATCTTCCTAAGTCAGTAACCCTCAATAATTTCTCATTCTCACAATTGTCCAAACTTGGACATCAGCAATTCTTCAAAAATTACTATTGAATTTTAACAGCTTATGGCTCCAGCATCTTCTGTTCTAGTAAGCAAATCTCGGGTATCACTCTGTAAATTTACCTTTCTATATACATTTCAGGGTGGTGGCTTGTCATACAACCCCAGTTTTCTGATAAGTCCAACAAAAGTTGTTTAGTATCAGTTTTTCAGCTTTTTCTTTTAAGAATATGAATAATGAATTCCAGGCTCTTAACAAGTTGAAATTATACAGTATATGAATTACATCTCAATAAAACTATTCTTGAAACAAACTAACAAATACGATGAACAGAAAACAGTTACAAATATGGTGGTTCGTTCTAATTATATCAATAATCTTAAATGAAAACAGTTGTTTTCATTATGTTTATTCATTTTTTAACAATTAAGTATTTCATAGCAGGTCATACTGATTTTCCATTCACGGTGATAACATGAAGTTTATACTCTTTTAATAAAAACACTTAACTAAGATGTCAGTAAAGTAAGGAGGAATGTAATTTAGATAGCATCATAAAGACTGTGCATACATTTCTAAGTTTGGGACACCCTAACTCACATCAAAGCAGCCTCCTCCCATTAGACTGGCTTTGAAATATGGCCATTCTGGAGTATTTCCCATAATCCTGTCCACTTAGCACAGCTACTCAGAAACCTGTCCTACTCAGGACAGGCCAGCTGGAATATAGAGCCTCCTCTGAGCTGACAAGGCAATTCCATAATTCATCCAGTGTTAAAGCAGCGTTGTCTCATTCCTGCCAAAGTTTCCAGGGCTTCCTGTGGCAACCAGGCCTGGAGGTTGCTTCTGGGGGCATGAAAGCATAGGTTAATAAGATCGAGGCTTCCTTTGCTTTTCCCTGTCAAAGTTCCCCAGTCTCATGCCTGAAGGTTGAAGCCATCTGCAGGAGCGTAATTTTCAAAGCTTGACTTTAAAGACCTAGTGCTAGACAGATGTGTCTTCCTAGTGCACTAAAATCTCACCAGCAATTTCTCAGAACAGAAGATACCTTCTGGCATTTTGAATGTTGCGTTCTCCCACATGCAAGGTGGGAAATCATGTAGGGTGCAATAGAGGTATGCGTCTACCAAGCTGAGATATGTTTATGTAGAACTTTATATTTTGTTAATGAGAAATGTGATATTAAATTTGGCAGTCTTTGTTTTACATTAATAAAAACTGAAGTACTTAGAACTTGATTATATTAGAAATATGGATGTCAAAGGTGTAGCATTCCAGGAGAGCATGATGTTCAGACAATATCATTACATTGAAGGAACTCCACAATTAGGAACTGAACAAGGCCATGGTAGGACTGGGTAAGTAATTTCTCCCAGGATGCATCAATTCAAGGGCGTAGGAGAATTGTGCACTGAGTCATGATCTAAGTATGAAGAAATTTTGGTTGTAATGAGAGTGTCAAAGCTGAAGACTTGGGACCAATGGAGAAATTGTTGACTGAAGAAGCTCAGGTGCTACTCAATGGGTTGCATGTGGACAGCTGGATGAAGGAGAAGCTGCAAATAGTTTAAGAGTGGCAGGCAATGGCAAGCAACAGGTCATGTGGGAATTTCTACAGTAGTGTATTTCAGGCTCTGGAAATATAAGGTTTAAAATCCAGCAGGAAAGCACCGATCTGAATCTTGGTTTTACCTTCTTACAGTGGTCTGAAGTTAAACACTCCCAGAAAGGGAAACTAAGTCAATGTCATTGAAGTTACTGGACATATTGGCTTTCACTACCATTTTTTTTTTCCCATGAGACCTTCATTCATGGGAGCTAGACCCCACCCAAGTCTGCTTTACCCAAACCTCTGTCCCTCTTGTGAGTCGCCTTCTCAAAATCTCCTATGTCTAAACGGACCTTGAGTTTTATGACTTAGAGCAGAAGTCAGACAAGAGGGGCCCACCTGAGAAAGACAGCTATTCCCCAGCTCTGTTGCCCGTGCCTTTAACCTCTGTCACCTTTACTGTAAGGAGAAAAACATGATATTCCAGTTATCCTCAGATCCAAACACATTTTTCAGCACAGTTTAACCAGAATGCAAACCTTCAAGAATACACATATTTAAAATAAAACTTGTCTTTACCTACTCTTATTCTTTGGAATGTTTGTATGGAAGAAAATAAATTTCTCTAACTCATGAACAATTCGCATCTCTATTTTCTGAATATATATAAAAGTTAAAATAAGCTACCATTTGCTAAGAATGTATGACATAACATACATAGTTTTTTGTGAATCACATGTATTTTCTCATACAAACTTTGTAACTCTTGAGGCAGATTCAGAGACAGGAAGCACCTTGCTCAGTTACACAGCCAGTAAATGATAGAGGCAACAGTGCAACCTACACGGTTTAGCCAGAGACAGGATAATTTCCTGTGCTGCCTCTCCGTAACCAGAGGCATCGGTTCTTGAAATGCACTATTTGTATTGGAAAGCCTCCCTTTCCATGCTGCCAGAATAGAATCACTCAATTACATTTCCAGTCCAACTGCCCTAAGTTGTTTTGCCATACAAACTGAGGAACAGCCAGGTGCTCAGGAATTACAGAAGGTAGTCATTTCACCAATAGCTTTGACCACCTCCCAACAAAGCATTTATCTCCTCTCCTCAAGTGCCAAACGTACATCCCATTTATTTTTTGTAACTTGCTTCCACATTATTGCTTCCTGAGCAGAGACAGGACAGAGGCTCACATTTGTGCAAATAACTGAGGTGTAAAGAATCTCAGCATATCTTGGGATCTACAAGTAGCCCTGCATTACTGGAGCAAAGAGTAATGCTTATTTGATTATTAAGTCATTTTAACATTAACTGGACACCACCACCACCTGCTGAATAAAAGCTCCATGAGATTAGGCACCTTGTCTATGTATTTAGGGCTACCCTCTGCCCACCCTGCTTTCTGACCTAGAATAAAGCCTGCTATATAAAAAGTGTTCAATCAAACCATACAATAAATAAACATAAGCACCAGGGCAATGGTGGGCAACATAGTGGATGACAATAAAGATTATAGTCCCTAGAGTTTCAATAACAAAAACATGATACTAAGATAAGTAATTTAGGTGAATTCTTCTATAAACAAGTAAGCAGTCGCTGAAAATTGATGGAAGGTGGGGTAGGATGATGTGATGGTTCTGTGAGACAACAACTAGGGTAGTCTGAAATACATCTAGAATGTTCTTCCCAGTTAGATGGGGCCACAACAGAGGTTCTCACCAGTTTTGCTGCTGATCTGCTGACTCACTTCACTGGCATGAAGCAGTATTTTGGCTTGCAATTGTTCTACCTTCCCTGGATTCTCATTCAGCTTTTGTGGCTCCTATCTAAGTGTGTTTACCTCCATGATGATGAGATCCTAGTTTCTTCAGGATACCCATGTGCCAAGACCAGTGGCAACAAGAATAGATACAAATTTCAGTCTCTTTGTGTGCTGTCCAATTTATGCTCAAAGGGCTTCATCCTGCTCAACATACTCCCTTCCTGCCTGCCTGCCTGCCTGCCTGCTTGTGGACTTTAAGCTGTAGGGAAACTGCTCATAGAGATTACTTAGCTAGATCCACAGTAGCATATGCAAAATTCTCTGTAACAAATAAGTGTGTGTGTGTGTGTGTGTTTCTTTGTGTAGTGGTTTTGTTTCTCTGGTTGATGCCTGACTAATAAGGAGTATTAGTTTAAGTATCAGACAAAGGATTTTGAAGCAGTGTCAGATACATATGGGAGAGGGAGGTCATTCTAGAAGGTGAGATTTCAGGAGCCACATAAGAATTTTGAATTGAGAAATGAATTGATTCACTTCAGCTCGACTGAGTATTGTGTCAGCCCTGGAGATAAGTCAGTGAATACAGCATGGTCATGTTTTGGCATCGGTGAATGTGATCAGTGGGAAGGAAGTGTCATGTGTAGCATAGAACATGCCAGGTAATTATTGATAGAATAAAAGCTGAGTGAAAATGTGCAGAAAAAGGGCCACAGAATCAAAAGTTAAAAGATGATGAAATATAGAAAACAAAACATAGCGAGCTTTCTTTTTCTCATAGTAAATTAAGGAGGATTGTGTGGTATTCTAGGACACGTATACCCCTATCTTATATAAAATATGGAGGTGCAAGAAAGATAAATTTTTCATCTTTTCCAGCTGCTTACAGTACCACCCGGCCATCTTCAGTGGGGTCCCTGGATCATTAAAGAAGAGTTACATTCTTTGGAGATGCACCTGATAATTATCAGTCAGAAAAGGCAGGTAGAGGGCCATGGAAATGAAATAGCACCTCCCATCACCAGGTGGCCGCTTCGCAGTGATTCTCTGTTTTGAGGTCACCTCTATATGCCAGGGATTCAGTGGTTTGGAAATTAGACTGATTAGGCTGTACTGCAATGACATGGTATAATCCGGCCCACAGATAGTCATAAACTACTGTGAGAAAAGACTTTTTTTTTTTTTTTTGTCTGAGTCTCACTCTCTCACCTAGGCTGGAGTACAATGGCACAATCTTGGGTCACTGCAACCTTTGCCTGCAGGGTTCAAGCAATTCTTATGCCTCAGCCTTCTGAGCAGCTGAGATTACAGGTGTGCACCACCATGCTCAGCTAATTTTTACATCTTTAGTAGAGATGAGATTTTGCCATGTAGCCCAGGCTGGTCTCAAACTCCTGGTCTCAAGTGATCTGTCCACCTCAGCCTTCCAAAGTGCTGGGATTACAGGCATGAGTCACTGAGTCCAGCCAGAAAAGACATTTTTAATTTGTCTAGATTCAGTAAACAAAAGGAGAGGCGTTCTTCTTCCAATCCGTCCTCTCTGGAATTGTGCCGATAGAATGTCTGGAAGACTCAGACATCTCATGGCCCAGGATAAACACTCAACATATTTTAGCTATAATTGTTGTTATGATTATAATTAAAACTTTATTTAAGGAATGGAAAGTTAGCATTTTTCACAAACATTTAAAAAATAAAAGCAGTGTAATAGAGTGGAAAGGATTTGGGTTTTGAAATTTGAAAGACAATATGGTTCAGATCTTTGCTCTACATGTCTGTGAGTCATCAGGTCTTTCCTCAGTGCAAAGCGAATGATGCTGATGCTGTTGCGAAGACTTTAAGAGCTATGGAACCTCCATACCTCCTGTGGAGTTCACATTAAACATATATTTTTTTCCTTTTAAATCTTCATCTTCACCCCACATCCCTATTCATTTCCCCTTTGGAAAAGTCACCGCTCTGGGAGGCAAATTCTCATCTATAAAATGCTTACATGAAGAAGTTTTAAGGACTAAATGAGCTAATATATTCATATATAAGTGATCCACAAGCATTTAATTATATGGCTCTGGGTCAGTTATTTAAGAAACTATCTCATCCTTTAGGAAGAAGGAAAACATTATTTTCTTATTTGCACAGATGGGAATATTCAATATGCAGGTGCATTTACCCCAAGAATAATGGCTCAATGGCCTTCTGTGATGAATTAAGGAGGTTGGTGGAAGAGGTAGCAGTATAAAGTAAAATTGTTCCCAAAATGTCATCACCATGCAATAATGAGTTTTGTTAACTTGTTGAAAATTTCATGTAATTTGGAATGAAACAGATAGCCTGCTAAGAAAAACAAAATTAAAACAATTGTAGATATGGGAAAAAATGAATGTCTCTTTTACCATTTAATGGTTTCTAATCTGAGGAGGTGAGTCCTTTTAAATTAGTCATCAGCATAGCCTTAGAAATAATAATGCATTGAACCACAGTTTTAATATCATCTGGGATATGGAAATGAACACTGATGTGCCATCCAGATCCTTCTTTCAGGAATGACAGGATTAGTCCCTCAGCTGCTGGGAATGCTGTCACTGGAAAGCTAGCTGTTGTCAGCTCCCTGTGGGAATTGTCTCAGATGGAGAATACAAGCTTTCTCAAAATCACGCAACCTTCCTTCGCCATACCATATTTAATGACTGATGGAGCGAAGATAAAATAATAGCTCCCCCAATCCCGAATAGAACAACTCTGAAGGGTCATCAAAGCATCAGAATCTCCCTTAGGTTGAGACCTCCAATGAGATAACTTCATAAATTCACATTTCCTTTTACCTAGTTCTGCTTTCTCAGTTACCATGAATGCAGTTCATCCCAGAAACACTTCCTAATAACCTTTCTGCTTGCTAACATCTATCTAAGAGTCTGCTTCTGAAAAAATCCACAACCGGTGCTGGAAATGATCTGAGAAAGCTGATCCTGGGATGAGAGTTGGAGCTGTAGCACCTATCTCCTGCAGACAATGAGGATCCCATCAGAAATCAGGACTTCACAAAAAGTAGCAGTGCATTTATTCAAGGTTTTGTTGGTGTTGAAGTGGAATGAAGTGACATTAGAAAGCAGTTCATTATCTGGTCCAATAAATATGTTATTTGAAAAAATAGGGGGAAAATAGCCACTATGAAAACAATGAACTTGGGAATCTGTAGCTAAGCCCAAGTATTTCTTAAAAAGTAATTAATAAGAAGTTGAGATTGTTTAATCAGCAAGTAAGAGCTTAATGTGAAAACCAGAGGGTCTTTTTGGAACACGTAGAGAGGATCTCGTCCCCTGCAGCTGTATGGCAGAGAAAGCTGCGGACATGGTAATTACTTAATTGTAGGAGTAGTCAAACTCCAAAAATAAACTCCGAACTAGGAACATCTTTTATGCCATTCCAGAATTCTAGTAATGAAAGAATGAGATTCTGATACATCTTAGCTGATGCATGAAAAAGTTTTGAATCTGTATGTTCCCTGGAATCTTCTGATCCTGCAGAAGTACCTACTGTCCTATTGCTTGAAGATGATACGAAACTTCTTCCTAGAAGGACAACATGTCCGCCATGTAGATCCTCCCTCAACTCCTCT
The DNA here is from genome assembly GCF_000951045.1 of Mandrillus leucophaeus. Taxonomy (NCBI): domain Eukaryota; kingdom Metazoa; phylum Chordata; class Mammalia; order Primates; family Cercopithecidae; genus Mandrillus; species Mandrillus leucophaeus. The sequence goes on from NW_012107219.1 coordinate 24,194, forward strand.
CCTGGATGTTAGGCCAATAACTAGGGTTAAGTTACAACATATTCTGATGGGACAAATTGGTCCTTGTAAAGGAAGAAAGGGGCTATGCATCAAATAAACTGTAAGACCTAACGAACCTCAACTGAGAGCAAGTTGGCAAAGGTCACATGGGTTTGGATTCTGAGGGTGCTATACAAAGATAGGGTGAAGAATTTAAGATTAAATAGGGGAAATTTATCAATTTGAGAAGACTCTTCCAAGTCATATGTCTTGGCAAAGTCCCCAGGAGATAGTGAAAACATGCTAAAAGGCTAGTTCTAGATGCATGGTAAAATTGGTGGCTCACATAAGTATCTAGAAATACCTGAATTGCATTGCAGATGGTTTCAGATAGGATAAAAAGGATGATACAAGTAGGCATCATTAAGAACATATATTGTGTAATACTGGAACCACCACTGCTCCCTGACTCCCAGCAGATGTTTATGTTCCACAGAAGACCCTGGAAGACGTATCATTTACCAAAATAATAAAGAATGCACAAATAGGAGGTACATCACCACCCTGAGATTTTCAATAATGGCTCTTTATGTCAGGCACACGCTACAAAAAGGGCATTAAAGAATGAAATTCACTCTTAGAGATGGGGTTAATAGTATCCTGATACAAATTAGGCCAGGTTGTAGTATTTAACCTTCAGATATCACATTGTTATGTGAAGTCAAGATCTTTTTTTCAAGAATGAAGGACTTAATTCCCCAACTTCAAGTCCAAAGACACATTTCCTTCCTGAAGAGACCTGCCTCCAGTGACTCTTAGACATGGAGGTATAGTGACTGAATCTCCTTACCTCATCTTGGAACAACTCTCAATGATCATTTGAGGTTTAAGATTTCCATGGGGCTGGCTAACGACTGCACTGAGACTGCACTGAAGGTCAACCCCTCCTCCTGCATGAACATACTTTTTTAACCATTATCTCACAGTCATTTATTCCATAATCATAAGAATTTCTTAATATAAAGCTCAGTCATGGAAATCTCTCTGTGTCCCAAGGAAGCCGTTTGGTAACAAGTGTCACTTACATCTACATTGATGGGGCTGTCCTATTTTACACGTGTGCTTTTGTCTTAGTTTTTCAGCTCTTTGAAAAACGTTTGTATCTCTGTGTCTCTAAATACTTATTTTTTTATTTATAAACAATGTAAATATGATGTCATTCTTAACTCTTTTCTTCATGTTGGTTTTATCTGTTTATTTCTTACTATAATAAGAAAGTTTAATATTTGATGAATTATCATTTTATGCAAGATACTATGCTAAAATGAAAAAAACTTGCCTCGGGTCCTCATGCATCCCCACTATTTATAGAGCTTGAGCATTCAGGTATATTACAACTTCTCTGAGTTTCTGTGTATTTAACTATAGTTTAACAGAGAATGCCTCCCTCACAATAATGGAGGGTTTACATTTATATGGCAAGAAACTATGTAGTTTTTAAAATGGTACAAGGGACACCAAAGAACTGTCATTGTCATAGGCATTGGTTACTCATGAAAGTAACATCAGATCCATGGGCAAAATAACAAATACAAAATGGCATTCATGTTAGTAATAATCCGTAGAATTATTTTAAGTCATTTCTCATCCATAGCTAAGATATGAGCTTTGGAATCTGGAAAAAGTTAGATTTGACTTCTACCTCTACCATTAATTTCTGGGTGAATTTGGAAAATTTAGGTTGACCCTTTTGTGACTGATTTTTTAAACCTATAAATCTATAAATAAATGCTATTTATTTCACAAAATTTTTGTAAGGACTGAATGAGGTAATATATGCAAAGTACTTAGTTAGCACTTAGACATGTATATGCTAAGCCCTAAAGCAATGAGAACAATTATTGGTTTTATTTTATGAATTGCTGCTATTACCATAAATCTTTACTCCATACCTATGAGATAGATAGGAATGAGATTATTAGTCCCATTTAGGACAAAGAACAAGAAATAAAGTAAGTTTCCAGTCATATAGCTAGAAAGTGGTGAAGCTGGATTTTCAGCCAAACTCCTTCATCTTCCTGTATGTATCATGTTCATTCCACTAGGCCTGGTCCTATAACAGACTTGGGATCTAAACAATACTACTGAACAGGAGTTCAGGTTATGTTGAGTGTTAAGGTGTTGGGTGACAAAGGTGTAAAGAGTCTTAGTCCTTAACTTTTGGAGAAAATTTTAGCTTCTCAGGATTCTCTGTCATCAAGCCCAGTGGTTCATTTAATGCCTCCATCGCTTAAGTCATAACCTGACTTCTGATTCCACAGGAGTTTCTTACATTAACCTTTTTTCTCAACTCAACAATTGCTCTCTTGTTGATGCCTTTTGAGGAATATCTTTTATATAGAGTTGTTTGGCCTGACCTGACCTGGGAAACAAAACTCCCCTCACAAGCAGAAGAAGAAATAAGGAAACAATAACATGTCTTTGATTGCACAGTATACATTATAGGGGTTATCGTGATGTTAGTTAATATAAACACCCTGTGTTAGAGTAAAAGGAAAGAAGGAGGAAAGAAGGAAGAAGGAATGGAGGAAGGGAGGGAGGAAGGAAAGAAGGAAAGGAGGTAGGGAGGGAAGGCAAAACAAAACACAAAGGCCTAGAGTGGGAAATAAACACAGTTTAACAATCCTTTTTTAATGCCTGTTATTTAATAAAATGTCGTGGCTTGGAGAAATCATCTACCCTCTCCTGGAGCCATATGATAAGAGCTCAGAGCATTGTGGACTGTCTGAGTCTAGAATTGCTCTCCCTCAACAGCACTGGGACAGTCTAAAGTGGGATATAAACCAGCAATGGGATATAAACTCCTCCTGGCTGAGGAAACCTCTTGTTCCCCACTACAGGACAGAGCCTTCTCATTCTCCTAGACTACATTTTCTTCTTTTCTCTGGGAAGCCTTCTTTGATTCATCTTTCAGCAAAAACTGCACATTTCCTTTGAAATGTCTTTTGCACATTTAATACAACAGTATTCACACTCAATTGCAAAACAGCTTTACGTTTCTCCTTTTCTGCTGAAACATTCAGGCAGTAGAGGATCAACTCATCTGCCTTTTTTCAGTGCCTAACATAATGTCTGGCTGATATGGTTTGGCTGTGTCCCTACTTAAATCTCATCTTGAGTTGTAGCCCCCATAATTCCTACATGTTGTGGGAGGGACCCGATAAAAGTTAACTAAATCATGGGGGCAGTTCCCAGTTCTAAGGGTAGTGAATAAGTCTCAGGAGATCTGATGGTTTTATAAGGGGTTTTGCCTTTCACTTGGCTCTCGTTCTCTCTTGTCTACTGCCATGTAAGACATGCCTTTCACCTTATTGTGAGTCCATTAATCCTCTTTTTCTTTATATATTACCCAGTCTTGGGTATGTCTTTATCAGCAGCATAAAAACAGACTAATTCACTGGCAAAGTTGGTGCCAATTTAGTGCTAACTACATGAATACAGAGAGAGAGAGAGAGAGAGAGAGAGAGACAAAGAGAGAAAGAGAGAGAATTAAACTGTGGTCTTAAGTTATCTAAAACATAAACCTTTATTCTGTGTTGTATTTCATTATTTCCACTGCTGTTTTCGGTATATATATTCAAGTGGAGGAAACAGAATACACATGCAAGAGAGAGTCACTTTCTGAGAGAGCTGAAGACCATTTGATGGACCACGATAAATTTCATCAAAGGAAACAGAGCAGAGAATTGACCAGTAACAAACAGCTGTAAATGAAAGAACTGTGGGCAAGGTAATGATGAAGTAATTACCCTGGTTTTAACTCAAAGTCTAAACTTTTCTAGTATCTTTTAATGAAACACTATGTTCTGCCTACATAAATCATATATTTCTATTATATGGTTAGTTATAAAATGCCTATTTGTGTAGCTGAAAAGAATGTCTGGCAGCAGGTAGGTGCTGATGGGGATAATTTGGGGTCCAGACAAACTATCTGCATTGAAAGAGGAAGAGAATCTGCAGCATTTTAATGAAATTTTGAAATGAAACTAAATTAGGTATTAAAACGAAGGATAATTTCTCAAGCTAAGAATAGGAAAATAATATATTGAGTGGAGCTTTTTATAGCTTAGAAACATAAGGATAAAAGTTTAACACAATTAAGTTATTCTTGATGTGACTCTTGAGCTAGAGATATCATCTCTTTCTTATCCTAATTGAGTTTCTCTATCACACTTCCATTAATAATGGTTAGACTAAGATACTGGTCAAGTGGAAAAATGACCATAAATGTTCCCTTAATCTGTAGAGGATTAGGTACTTCCAGAATGTACAGAATGATGATAACATGACCCTTGTTGACCTAGTCCTAAAGAAGAAGATGAATTTTAAGAAAAAATTTAAAAATAATATGTTCTAACTCTTTAAGGTTTAGATACAAAGTCAGCCTATTGAGCAACCTTTGATGAAGCATTGTTATGTGTGAGATACTTTGCAAGTGCTATGAACAAAAATCAGTGAAAAACAAATAAGCAAAATACAATAAAATGTCTCTACCCACCCACCTAAAAACGGACAAAGTAGGAAGAAAGACACATAAAACAGGAAAGAAATGATGCAAATGCTATATGTTGTACAAGTCTAATCGAAATGCGTAAGATGTTCTGGAGAATTCCCAAATGTAGAAATAACCAACGTTTCCAAGCTGGAAAGGGAAAGAAGGGTGGCACTGGAACAGATACATTAAAGGGTAGCCAAGTGTTTGAGGGGACAGTATATACCACCCAGAGTATCTTCTGACAATTCCAAGGAAATATGCATAGTGGATAACAAAGTAACATGTCTTGGGTATGTTCGAGGAATCTAAGTGTCATGGTGAGACTAGAATCATGATGAGAGTGGGTGTGGAAGGGGCAGTGTGTGGCTCATCACATCCTGTATCAGTTCTCTATTTTTGGCATGTGACCAACCACTTCCCAGTCTCCTTGCAATCCAAAAGAACCACATGACTATTTCTAACCCATAAAATCTGAGCAGGAGTAACACGTGCTCTACCTGAACTGTGACTTTTTGAAAAGCCCCTTTTCCATATACTTCTTCAGTACATTTCTTCCCCTAAGGCAGTGAGCATGAGAGCCTTCGAAATGAAGGTATCAAAAGGTTAAGGCAGGTTGGTTTGTTGAGTCACCACGTGAAGGACCATTGCAAAGAGAGTCATCTACAACAGAATTCATGTAAATTGTGTTGTTAGGTGGTGCTTTTTGTTAAGCCATTGAGACTGAGGAATTATTTGTCACTAAAGCATAAAGTTGTCCTATTCTGACTAATAGCAAGGGTGGTGGTGAGAGTTGAACCCAGAAAGAAAGGCAAATGACATATCATGTAACAATTCAATAAACTCTCCTTTGACTTCTTAATGAGAACTAATTATTTTCTCTGATGCTTCCCAAGCGTCTCATTGGTTTTCTATTCAGCACTTAATTCCTTCTGCAGGCCCTATTGTTCCTTGCTGGCCTATTTTTCTCATTATATTATACAATAACATCATTTAAGTTATGCCTAATGTAATAAAAATTCCCTGAATAACAAATACACTAAAATTTGAATACCATTCACTAAGAATATATAAATATGGAGCATAACAAGAACTCTTAGGTGGAATAAAGTAGCACCAACCGTATAGTCTACGCTATTGGAAGATTCAACAAGGATTTCTACTTTTAAGTGAAAATTTAACTTCTCAGGACAAGTGTCTTTTTTTCACAACTTTATTCAGGTATAATTGGTATAATAAAAACTGCATATGACTAATGTGCACACTTTTGTGTGTTTAGGTATAGGTACACACTCATGTTAATATAACCAAAATCCAGGTAATAAACGTATCTATCACTTCCAAAAGTTTCCTTGTTTAGCTTTGTAAACTTTTTCTTTTTTTTTTTTTTTTGCCTTTTATGTTTATTTAATTTTTATTTTTGTGAAAGTAGTTAACATGAAATCCACCCTCTTAACAAATTTTTTTAAACATCCTATACTTCAGCAGATGTCTGGAACTTACTCACCTTGTGTAACTGCAACTTTATACCTATTAAACAACAACCCTCCCTATTCCCTTTCCTTATCCCCTGGTAAACAACATTCTATTGTGTATTCCTACAACTTTGATTATATTAGATGTGTTACATAAGAGTAATCCAATGATGTTTGTCATTCATTGACTAGCATTTTGGTGTTTTTCAGTGTGTTTCTATTTCTTCTTTTAGCAAGTATCAGAGTCTCTGTATGAGGATCAAGAGCTATAGAGGGAGTTGAAGATACAATGACCTTACTCTACAGAAATTTGAATTCCCAGACTCCAAAGTATAGTTTCTAAAGCACAGATGCAGCCTCTGTTACTTCCACAAGTAGTATTTTAGCCTAATGTGGATCAGATTGAAACACAGAAAAAGCCATGTCCTGCAATGTATCAGATGACCCCATCAAAGTTCCACAGATGGTCTTTAGGAGGCCAGCCATGCAATTATTTGCTAAATTAGATGTTCGTGTGTATAGGCGTGTATATTTGGAAAATATATTCAAAGCTTTCTTTGGGTATTCCAAAGAATGGTCCACTTTGCCATATTTTTAAAGAACTGCTGATGCAGCGGGAGGCAGACATATATAAACTTCTTTCAGTTTAATGTAGTAAGTGTAACAATAAATATAAAGACATTTCTGTAGTTTTATAGTGGAGTGAGTGAGGGCCTTATTACTATGTAATCAAGGGTTATTTTGGGGGATCTGACTGTTTTATATGTGACAGTTCCCTTATTTTATTAATGTACAAAAATTTGAATGACAGTTAATTATATCATTTAACAGTTGGGCATATTTGCAAATAATTAATTTTTAATTTATGTAGAAAGTCTAGTGATTGTTAGACTTCTCATCCCCCTGCAGGAACTGTAGTCAAAGTTCCTACAGGGGGAGCTCTGCTCTGTAAGCAGTGAACTCCCATTGCCCAAAACATTCACAAAACATTGTCAAGCTTCAACTAAAGATGTGATTTTTTGACTTTTTGATAGTGATAGATCACCATACCAAATCAGACTTATTCTCTGCTTTTACTATATTCTATGTGTATCAGGTTTTCCTGAATGCAAATACAACATAAAAGAATTGATCAGTTAATTATCAACACTTTATGCATCAGAACAGGGGAAGAAAAGCCATATGTGGCTTCCCACACCTCAATTAATAGCATGTTCATTCCAGTCATTTTCTCTGTCTCTTTCTTGGGTGCCTCACTTTCAGTTTATCAGGAAATTATCTTGTTTCTACCTTCAAAATATAGCAGAATCTGACCAATACACAACATAATCAAACAAAAATCTATTAAGAACTCCTTGATCTTCTATTCCTTTCCCCACCTCCACCCCACCCATCAAAACCTATGCTCTGAATCTTCTACTCTTAAGGACATGCCAGAGTTACCACCTCCATCCATGTCTCCTTTTTTCCAATGCTATCATCTTGATCCTGGCCACCATGACCTCTCACATCCATGTATAAAACTGACTATTGTCCATTGCGTATAGACATGAATAGAAACACATCATGTGAAATGTCTGATATAGTTTTCCTGTGTCCCCACCCAAATCTCATCTTGAATTGTAGCTTCCATAATTCCCATGTGTTGTGGGAGGACCTAGTGAAAGATAATTGAATCATGGAGGCAGTTTCCCGCTATACTCTTCTCATGGTTGTGAATAAGTCTCATGAAATCTGATGGTTTTATGAGGGGAAACCGCTTTCACCTGGCTCTCTCATTCTCTCTTGCTTGCTGCCATGTAAGACATGCCTTTCACCTTCTGCCATGATTGTGAGGTCACCCCAGCCACGTAGAACTGTGAATCCATTAAACCTCTTTTTCTTTATAAATCACCCAGTCTCAGGAATATCTTTACCTGCAGCATGAAAATGGATTAATACAATGTATATCTACTCCAATGACATTCCAAATGACTTAGAATAAAACCCAAAGTGCTGTCATAACCTTCAAGGCTTGCCTTTATCTGTGCCATTATGTCTCCTCTTCAGGTGCATGTCATGGCAGACCCTGTTGTGCTCAGTGGATTTTAGTCATGGTGGTGTTTCCTGTGTTTTTGAATCATTGAACATGTTCTAACCTTAGGGCCCTTGTAGTTGGGATTCATTCTCCCCAGAAGGCTCTTCCTCTAGATTACACCATAGCTCACAACTTTTCAGTTCTCAGTGAGCTGCACCATTGAAAATACTTCTTCCCGGACTGTCCAGACTAAATTACTTCTGCTTTCACCTGATCACCCGCTCTCATATTATTCTGCTGTTTTATAAACATTATTACTCTGAAAAACTTGTTTATTTATTTCCTACTGTGTTATTCATTGTCAAATGAAATTTAGGTCCCATGAGAACAGGACTTTGTCAGCTTTGTGCTGCTGAATTACTAGACAGTAAATGCCGTACATGTAGCAGCACAAAAATTGTTGCGTGAATAAGTGAGTTAGGTTGAAAGGCAAAGCATGGTGATAAGAAAGGAATTAAAAATACTCAAGGGGATCTTTTAGGTTTTAGTTCTGACAGATAAAGAGCTTGGAAGTCATTCTACCTGTTCTCCTGACAAGAAAAACACAACTGAACAAAGTGAAAATCAACAAACTTTCTTAGATTCATCGGAAAATTGAGATCACTGGGCAAACAATCGCCCTAAATCTAGGGAGGCAGATGGACACACAGAATAACAGCTAAGATCAGCTTACCTGTAACAGTAGCTTCTCGCCCTAGGAACTGCTAAGTATATGTAAAGGTAATTTTTACAAATGCGTACACCTAAGAGTGCGGTAGTTGGAGAGTTCAAAACTCCCGGGGAACCAATCTTAGGGAGGCTTACACACATTTCCCAGGTTTTACCTGCAGAAGCCCTACCAGATTTTCATGGTGATGATGATCAGAAAAAACAGCCTCTTTATTTCTGGGACAGAAAAAGGAATAAACAAAAAATACAAAAAGCTGAAGCCTCTGGCATCTATAGCTACGGCAGACATTAAACACGGCCCAACTTCTAGCCAGATTAACATAGAACTTATACTAAAAATCGAATTACCTCAAGTCCTGAGAGAAGCATCAATAGATGGTGCACAGAGAATTTTTAGGGCAGGGAAAAGACTCTGTATGACACTTTTAGGGATACACACCATTACACATTTGTCAAAACGCATTGAACTGTGTAACACAGAGTGAAACTTAAACTACAGGCTTTAGTTAATAATAATGCGTTACTATTGGTTAATTAATTTTAACAAATGTAGCACACTTATGCAAGAAATTAATAAAAGGGAAAACCGGTTGTGGGGGGGGTTGTATATGGGAACTCTCTGCACAATTTCCTCAGATTTTCTGTAAAACTACAACTGTCCTTAAAAAATAATGTTCACTTATTAAAACCAAAAAAAGACTCCCAAGGATTTGGGTCTGAAAAACTAGGGGAAAAATGGTGAAATAATTTTGGCACTCAGAAAGAGTCAAAGAGGGAAGGAGAACGCACACATTTATTTATAGACCCTTTTCTGCACTGGATGCTTCAAGAATCAGAGCACCAGTCATTTTAGATATAACGATTAAATTGCCAAGATCATGTAATAGTGCAATGACTGCTTTTAAGTTATTAATCCTGGAATTTCACATATTTTTGTAAGTATAAATGCACTTGCACTCCATTTAGTGCAGATGTTTATAACATATTCTGGAAATCTCAATGAATGGGGAGTGGTAGAC
>NW_012107219.1:34244-35403 GCF_000951045.1 Mandrillus leucophaeus
TTAGCCAGGATGGTCTCGATCTCCTGACCTTGTGATCCACCCGCCTCAGCCTCCCAAAGTGCTGGGATTACAGGCGTGAGCCACCGCGCCTGGCCAAGATGTTACATTCTTTATCACAGAGATGTTGATTTCTATCGTACTAAAACAAGGTGCAATTGTCTAAGGCCACAGCAGCCTCCTCGCTCAGATATTCAGGAGATGTGGAGGGGGGTCATCTATTGACATCATGGTCCCGTTGTGCAGTTTCTGTCTATGCAGACAACTCTGGCTATGAACAGCTAGAGGTATAAGTGCTGGTGGAGATTGCTGGAGGTGATCCCTGAGGAGCTGTGCATAACTGACTCTGCCTCAGAAGGCACAAGCTAATTTTGAACAAACCCCTGTGCTGTCATCTACTATAACAAAGCCAATTTAGATTAATCCTTGAACTGGGATTCCATGTGCATAATACAGTCTCCAAAACAAAGAAAGGCAGACCAGAGACATTAATAGTATCCAAATGATTGCTTAGGTTTAATGTGAAGCTCTTTTTAAAATGTCCAATTTTTAATCTCAACTGTGCAAACAAAGCCTCCACCAAAGGATTAAGAGCCTTCAAGAGTCTGCTACCAGCACAAAGAGGGCCTGTATTTTAATTAAACAAGGGGTGCCCATCCTTCTTGCCTGTTTTGACCAGATGATTTGGCTGCTAATTAGACTTTAATTAGAAAGAAAAAAAAACAATTCAATGTGTTTTTCTTCAAAAGACAGTGAGAAAATAAACCTCAGATAACTTTATTATCATGGTTTTGTAAATAATGGACCAATGGCTGCTTCTTGAATTCACTTATGATTACAGATTTAGATTTAAATTAGATTAGACTTCAGTTCGCCCAATTTATCCCCAGATGTATCTCACTCAATTATTGGGGAGTGGTAGACTTTTTTAATGGAACATGGCTAGTAAAAGCTGGAAGGCTGTGTAACTTGAGGGGGACATGATCCAGGAAGCTATAATAAAAACAGCTGGACATAGTTGTTGAGGAGAGGAGGCCAAGAAGAAGAAATAATCCTGCTCAATGAAGAGGTAAAGCTCTGTGATTTGGGGGTGAGGGCAGCAGAAGGGAGAGAGCAGCAGTCGGTCCCCAAGCATGAAGATGTTATATTCTTTTTTTTTTTT
>NW_012107219.1:35453-65860 GCF_000951045.1 Mandrillus leucophaeus
GGATTATTACATTTCTTAGTTCCAGCTCCAGATTGTGACCTTGGATAAAATATTTCGTATTTCTGAGTCTATAAAATGAAAATTATGACATAATTTATTTCATAAAGTTTGTGGGAAGATTGAATGTAATATGCATGAAAGGCATATATTGCTAATCCTGTACATATACATTTAGGAACTCCTCAGGAAACCTGCGGCCTGGTAAATGTCTTGATAATATGGTAATGTATAAAAGTAACCTTTTCAGAGGTCATGGTACTGGAAACTAGAAAGACCTAGGTATAGGCAACAGACTGGGGTTCCCATCCATGAGCAAATGGCCTCATTGCTAACCTGTTCTGACATGGTGTCCTCTATACTTTCCTCTCTGTTTTTTTCATTGGTTTCTTCCTCAAATTCTTGATTCTTTGAAACACAGAAATGTAATTATTAAACAAATATTTATTGAGTGTTTATGATGTGTCAGGCCAGGTGTTTGTCATTGGTGATACCCTAGAAATGATAGATATTAGTACTCTCTTGTGAGGCTTACAATATGTTAACAGAAAAAGCAATCATTTCTTGATGTCAATGCAGCTTGTGTTTTATGGCAAGAACTTTACATGCATTATTAATTCAACTCATTTTCAGGCAGATATTGCTGTAATCATCTCACTGTTGAAGAGACTAAAATGTAAGTAACTTACTCAAAGCTACAGCCTGCAAATAACAGAGACTTAGACCTCCCTTGCTTTGATGACTTAACAGGTTTGGAGAATACATTGAGTATTCAGGTTTTTGACATAATGAATTGTAGATGCCTATTGGACATTTAGTTGAAAGCTTCAAACAAGTAGTTGGATATACGTACCTGAACCTCAGAAAAGAAAACTGGAAATACAGCTATAAGTTATCAGCTCAAAGGAGGAATTTGGAGATGTGGGAATGAATGACTTCACCTAGGACTGAACAGCAAATAAGGGACTTATGCAAAATATCAAATGTCAGTCTCCACTTCCAGACATTTTTATTTAATTGGTTTACAATGGAGGATGAAGGAACTATTTTTACAATTTTTCATGTCGTTTGAATAGAGATAGGATTGAATGCTATTGACTTAGAAACACAATGAAAAAATGAATAAAAAAAGAGAGAAGGCTCAAAGCAGTCCAGAGTCTCAACTCTAATATGAAAATTAATGTAGAAACAAAAAGGGCATCAAAGAGACAGATGAGCAGTGGGAGGAGGTAGACAGAATGCCAATGATGAGAGTGGGAATTCGAATAGCAACATTTACAAGTACAGAATATGTCACCGAGTGGGAATTTGGGGAAAAGAGAAAACGACATTCCAATTGTAATGGACTTCATGAACCATAAAGAAAAGATTGAGAATTTATAGGAAAGTCCTATTCAGATCAATCGGTCACTCAACACGTTTGGGTCTTGACAGCCACTGCCCCCAGACAGACTTCAGCCCATCTCCTGTTGGCCATATCTCAAGGTCACACCAGGTTTCCATCCATAATGCAGAACCAGGTGACAGTTAATTTAGGTCATCAGATACTGTCTGGGAGTTTGAGATCCATCTATTTTTTCCAATCATCAATTTAAAGAAGCTGACATCACTGTAAATTTCTTGCAACGAGCTGCCACTGATTGAGTGGGCAGGCACAATAGAATTCTCCAGATTGATGACTGGAATAACTCAAGAAAAAGATCTCACCCTGAATGCCTATGGAGAGATGCGCGGGAACAAAATCATTTAGGGAAAGGGCAATTCTTTGATTCTTCTGTTTGTCTGTTACACTGCATAGAGTGTTGTGCTTTGTATTTTTTAATCATATTTGAAGTCATAATTTCTTTCATAAGATAGGCGATCCCTGAAAAGGCAGAGTTAAAATGTGCTGATTATGTAGGTAATGAGCACAATATGTACGAATCACCACAATTTAAATCCCAGTTTTATCACTTACTAGTTCTGTTATTTGGGGCACATTATACATACTCAAAGGCTCAGTTTTCTGACATGAAAAATAGTGGTAACAGTAGAACAAATATTACAAGGGTGTCAAGAATTCCTGGCATGCAGGTAGGGCTCAATCAATGTATATACTATTGTAATATTATTGTTATCAATAATGTTTCTCCTTTACCTTAGTTACCAGGAAGTTTGAGACCAACTGTGTTTTCTACTATATACTCAGCCCTGAGTTGTGACAGAAATATCAATTGTAGAAGATGAAAGTTCTCTGTCCCAGAGAAACATATACACTGGTGAAAGGTGCAAACATACAAAGTGATGACTCTATGTTGCTGGTGCTGAGTACAACACAGTGTTTCCAGGCTCTATAAGAGCATTTATTTACTCATCACAAAAATAATTTTCAGTGCTTCTCATGTGTTAATTCCCAAAGTACCTGGCACATAGTAGGTACGCAATATGCAGCCTATGGGCTGAATGAGCTGTTAAATCTCTATCCTAAATTATTCCTTTAGGGTATGTAAAAATTCCAGATAGAACACAGCCTCTATGTCCTATGCCACATTATATCTAATGAATTAACATTGAAAGTGCAACTTTAGAAAAGAAAATTTCTCTCTCTGTTTTAATTTGTGTCAACACTTTCCATTTCATAAGCATAATCCATTGGTTTGATCATGTAAAATAACTCAGGAGGTGCCAGCTGTAGATATTTTTTGTCTTAACATGAAAATAACATGGAAAATTAAACTATAGAAGAAAAAAATACTCTATCATTTTTTATTTGAGCTCATTCTGCTCAAGTGAGATGATGCCCTGTGTCTGGAAGACACACTTCCCAATCTCACTAAGCCACAATGTCACCAGCCTCCTTCCCACCAGCTTCTGAGTTCTCTTATTTCCCTGGTCCTCCAACTAGAGCAAGGATTTTTCCCCTTCATGTAATGATTCTGAGTGTGTCAGCTTGTCAGTGGCAGTGTGGAGAGTTCCCTCCTTTGAAATGTTGCAGTCATTACTGACAGCATCACCTATGATTATCATTATTAATGGGTGGGGGTCAATAGAACCAGTGGCATGAACTTAAGACCAAGAGTTGAGGCTTGAGATGCAGGCTGACTCTCAAAATAAACTCTAGTGACTTGTCTGGACCCTAGCCCCAGAAATTCCTAGAGTTTATGAGCACAATTCACCTAGGTTCGTGAACACGAACCCAGACCTGGACTCCAGTTCCCTTTGCTGCTTTGCTTGGTTTTGATTTCCATGATCAAGTCTTCCCTTGGTTGGTAAAAAGGTGGATAAACATAATTATCATAGACTCTTGCATAATGGAAAGCAAATTGGCCTAGCAGGGATTGCAGTCCAAGGAACAGAACAGTGAGGGGAGAATTGGAATGACATTTCCCAGTGGAGATGCATTAAAGGATAGTTATGGCGGAAGCCCCGAGAGCCCAGCACCTCACCCTTGGATGTCTCCAGACTTTCAAGAAATAGTCAATATCATTAAATAATCAAGTTTAACTAGCTTTTTTACAGGTTCTCCTCTGTAAAATGGGATAATAAGATATGCAATGAAGTGTTCCGTATATCTCACAGGGAGATGAAGAGAATGCAATCAGATGAAGATTCAAAAACAATTTATAAATGCAATGTGTAATTCCTGATTACTGTTCTACTTGCTGCGATTGACTATATCATATAGTTTATGAGTTTGGATATATACTATCAGGGACCTGTGTGTGTTGCGTGTGGAGGACTAATTGGGATTAAACGTTCTGTGGAGTTCAGTTCAACTCAGCAGAGACTTAGGCAAGGTGTCATCTATGCTAATTGTCATCTTTACCCCCACTGGAGCCTTCTTTAGCCAGAGAAGGGGCCCTCCCTTTAACAGAGCAGCGCAGTTGATGGCTCTGATCTTGTAATCCAGTGAGAGGTAGTGGGCAGGAATCAGTGCTAATCAGTCTGTCTCTATTTGCTGAGCTTTTACAAAAGGGTGGGCACTGTGCTAGGTCTGTGTTGTGCCTAAAACATGGTCAATCTATAAACTGACCAATGCTGACCCCCCAAATGAAGTACACATTTCTGTTTTACAGTTTTTCAGGTGATTTCAAGGCCAGGGGAGAGGCAGGAAGCAGCAGTTACCACAAAAATGGCTTAAGACTTTCTCAAAGCTAAATAATGTTAGATTTCTTTATTAGGGTCACACATTTACTCACAATTTACTCAAACGTATAAATAAATAAAAACAAATTTATTTTGCATTTAATCTGATCTTCTTCACAAGTCTTATCCTCTGCGTAGTAGAGAAATACTTAGATTTTATATATTTTGATAAAAATGAATCAAAGTTTATCACTTAATCATTTTTTTAGAAACAATCTCTCAAAAATCCAACCCTTTCTCCCTCCCCATCCTTTGATGGTGGCTTCTTCTTGTGATGGAGGAAAGAAGAAGCCTGCTCATCTCTGGTGCTTCCTCGGGATCCCAGCTTTTGTTTGCTGTGGAATGGCTGCTCCGGGCTCCTCTGTGGACTTCCCCATGGAAGATGGGGTGTGCTGTTGGCCCTTTGTAGTGGTGTTCTAATACCCTGGACTGGTGTTCGTAGAACTAGCCATATGCCTTGGTCTTGAAGTCTTTTTACATTGTGATCTCTTCACTTTGACCTGAGGTCGTCAGTTTTCAACACTTCCTTCAACACCTCCAACTCTTCCCTGGCTGTTCTGAAAACCTGATGTACATGCATGCATTGTTAATCATTCTAGGCATCCAGGAAATCTACGCCAGCCAATCTCTCCAGTCATCACTTCCATTGTTCCCACACCATGCTGGGCACCATGACCAGGTAAAGGTGAAGGTTCTCCAAGGGCCATCAAGGGAGCATGTGGAAGGAAACAGAAGAGATGAAGGCCCTAGCCACTAACTTTCTTGCTCTCCTCTGTCTTCTCTTCCACACCATCACCTGAGGTTGGGAAATGTCCATTTTTCCTTTACATTCTCTTCTTTCCTAACCAAGACTTCACCTAAAATGTGAAAGTCAAATAGACTGGTTTTTAAAAATTATACAGTATCCATACTAATTTATGTAAATTAAGTATAAAACATATCAATGGTATTGACGGAGTCAAACCTTATTATTTTGAGTTTTTTTTTGTTTTTTTTTTTAAACAAGGCTGAAATTTGGTTTCAAATCTTTACATGGTCCCAGAGGAGATTATTACGGGAAAAGCAGCATGAGAAAAGAAACTGGGATAAGAGGAAGGCCTGATATTGAGTATGGTATATTCGAGTTAGTTCTAGGACGTGGTAAGGGGTAGTGGAAAGTGTTTGGTCTGGCATCAGACAGATCTATCTGTAACCAGAGCGCTGACCCCTCCAGGCTGAGTGACTTTGAACAAGTCCTTACCCTCTCTGAGCTTCACTCTAACACTTGGCAGTAAAACCCACCTTTTAGAATTGTTGAGACAATTGCATAGTGCTTAGTCCAAGCCCCGGCACGTACATTATTCTCTGTTCTCTTTGCTTTTCTTAGCAATGAATAGAAAATGATAGAGAGATGGATAAGCGATTATGAGAAACCATTAACAAGAGCTACTCGCTTGCCCTCTTGTAACATTTAGAAAATTAATGCTGCCTTTTTATAAGTGCCTGTTCTAGCATAGAAATCAGAGGCTTAAAGAAACTGGTGATTTCAATGCAAAGTTACCATCCACTTCCCTAAGCACACCAAGTGCACTTCTAAAAATTTCTCCCAGTGAATGCTCTTCCGTGTTGGAGTTTCTAATTGTGGGCTTATTTTGGAAAGCAAGTCAAGGACATTCGCTAATGATATTTCAACCGCACGAGCACCCTGATGACACGTGACAAATCAATTAGAAAAATTATCCTGGAAATGCCTTGCCTGGGGCGGTTACCATGGCTTTTGGGAAGGAGCATGTGGCACGCGGCTTGGATTGACTGCATTCTGACTCATCCTGGGCACTAAATTCTGTATCTTTCCACTGTGAATATACTTACCATCCTATTTTCTGGTGTTGCAAAATTAAGGGAGGGAATTACACGAGTCTAATTTGTGAAGTTTGCAAATTTCTATATAAACATAGAACTACTAAACACATGCATTAAACTTTCCTTTTAATGCTAAAGACACTGGCCAACACGTATTAGATATTTATTGTCAACCATAATACTCTTTACAGATTTGTAAAAAATTACTCTGGTTTCAATTTGTAAAATGTAATGGTGACAAGTAACAAGATTAGAAATAGAATGACTAGATGGGAAGATAGATTCGCTGGTGTTTTAAACAGGGTAGAAAGTATTGGAGATATGATGGGACAGGGAACATAGGTACTGAAAGAGTTGAAAGAGGGAAAAGAAAGTAAGGAATGTTCTGTGCATTCTATTATGTGAGCAACACAAAGAAGAAAGTACATGCACAATTAGCCCTGAGATTAATGATATCAGTCTAACTGAAGCAGGTGCTTTCCAGGTGGTGCTAAGAAAATGGAGAATTGTGAGATTGAGACTAGTTACAGCAGAGCAAAACTCCCAGAGACCTTTGTCCCCACAATAAACAGCTTAGGGGCTAGGCACAGTGGCTCACGCCTGTAATCCCAACACTTTGAGAAGCCAAGCTGGGCAGATCACTTGAGGTCAGGAGTTCCAGACCAGCCTGACCAACATGGTGAAACCCCATCTCTACTAAAAAAAAAATAATAATAAAATAGATACATACACACAAAAATTAGCTGGGTGTGGTGGTGGGTTACTGTAATCCCAGCTACTGGGGAGGCTGAGGTATGAGAATTGTTTGAACCCAGGAGGTGGAGGTTGTAGTGAGCCTAAATCGCGCCACTGCACTCCAGCCTGGGAGACAGAACAAGACTCAGTCTCAATAAATAAATAAATAAATAAATAAATAAACAAACAAGTAAATAGCTTAAGGACTAAGGAGCAATGAGGAATCATTGACTGTTAATAAGGTAGTTAACGACAATATTAAACTGAGCTTGGGAGTAATAAAATAGAAAGCATTTTGGAGTCAAAATTTCTGGATGTGATCCTCAGGGTACTCCTACAACCCAGCCACGTTGCCGGAAAGAGAAGTCTCCCAGCATTTGCACTCAGTGAGCAAAACCTTGACAAGGAAAGCACAAAAAACACAGAGGTGGGTCTTCCGGGGTCAAGTCGTGTTTCCAGAATTGGTTATGAAAGCAGACTCTTAAAATGTGGTTAGGAGTTCTTTGGGCAAAGAAAAGGAGAGGCATTTGATTCTGGTTACGCAGTCCAACATATTTTGCTCGGGAAAGCATGTGTGAAAATCAGGACAAGGCATTCAAGTTATAAGGAAGAAAAAGAAGGTGGTCATCTCAGAAGCCTCCTGGTTTATCAGCGCTGGTCCACATGGCAGGAGAATCACTGGTGGATCAGGTCAAAGACGGTGTTACACTAACTGAAATGATGCCTGAAGATTTGTCTTAAACACCTGTCCACTTGGGCCCTCCTGCCATAGCAAGGTTAATTTCTCTAACTTTGTTCTAATTTTCCAAAGCAGGATCTCCATCAGCAATTATTTCAAACTTCATACAAATCTGCTTTCTGCCTGAACTGTCACAAACCCACTATGAAACCTGATTTGTTATATTCGGAGTATTTTTTTCCTAAGGCAATACTGACTGCTCTGGAAAAGTAATGACTAAAAGGAACCTTCCCCCAAAATCTCTTGTCAACAGAAGAGAAAAAAAAGTAGAGAGAAAAAATAGCTGCCTGGGACAGGTATTGTAAATGGAGCCATCAAAACTCACTGTGGGTTTTTGTGATAAATATACACACAAGGCAGGCATTTGGGTGAGAATCTATTTCTATTTTAATGCAAGACAGACAGACCAATACATCAGCCTTCTGCCTGTTAATTCTCATATGGTGTCTCAATTTGCCCACTTTCCTCTTCGCTATGGGAGAAATTTTTAAAATACGTTAGTGACATGTACTTGGTCCAAGTTAGATGTTAGTTCAAGGTAAAACCCTACAGTGGGGTTTCTCTGAAATACCCAAAATCAGCCCTATGTAAACAACAACAACAACAACATCAAAATGTTACTCTACTGCTCTCTGCTCTCCTAGTGAATTTATAATCTGAGAAGCCCTATAGCAGAGATGATTTTTGTGCTACCCTTGGAATTCCCAAAACTGATATCTTTGCTTGGAAATCCCAAAAGGCAGAGTCTCAATATGACTATTCTCCTTGGAATTTCTAGAATTTCCTGAGTCTGAATGCACAAGTGATTAATGACACATCTCCTGAAAAAGATAAATGATGCCAAAGTTATTGAGAAGTCTATGATTAACAAAGGCAGAAGCAAATGGATACTTTAGAAGGTAAAATGCTTCCTGTTGGTCACTTTATTGATTCTGATGACAAAACTGGAGAGAAGTAGGGGAAAGGAAAATTGCATATGATCTCCTTTTGTTCATTTGCATCCTTCATTTATGGGAAGATGAATGCCCACAGGTGACAGTGGAGCCTGATCAGCATTTGATATCTTGGAGAAGATGAGCAGGTGGTCAGGCCGCTCTTCAGAGATTTCTGAAGACAAGTTGTTACAGAAAAATAGTTCACCTTGTAGGACCTTGCTCAGAGACTTTAATACACTCGGGAGGTGTTGAGGTTGTTGACACAGCACCAAACATCACATTCTCAGACAACAGCTTGTAAGACTAGGAAGACACAATGGGACTAAACCTGCATGTGCCATTCTTTTTATTAGGAGGGAAACAGTCCCATGAACCACTTCTGAGATGTTTCCTCAGGTCTCTTTGCCAGAATTGTGTCACATGGCCATAAAATAACTGGAAAAGTGGTTATTAATGCAAACCTATGGCGTTTTAACTCCATGGTGGGAGGTGGGAATGGTCAGTTTGGAGGAATGAGGAGAAATTGTGGAGCAGTCAGCCAACAGTGCTATGTAACTTATTCCTAACTTTTTTTGATCATGGCTACAATCAGACACCACTACCTCTGAGCTTTCCATGAAATCTCATTTCCCAGGTGGGATCAGTGCCACTCAGCTTTGCTTTCGTCAAAACCTTTGCCTGTCATCATTGCATCTCTGTGACACTGCATTGAAATTGCATGTTTCTCTATCCCTCCTTACAAACAGTGAGCTCCTTGAAGTCAATGAATCTATCTAGCTCGTGATTACATAAGCACCACCTGGTGTACTGCTTGGCATACAACAGATATTTTAAAATATATAACATTTACTTGAATGTTTTCAAGACACATTTCATTTCTAATTTGACAGCATTTGGATTACATACTGAGGGAAAGCTTGTCTACAGGTTTTGATTTTCCAACCTGTGTTTGAAAGAAAAATAATATAAAATATGAAACTCAAGGAATAATTTCTTCTGAGGCCTGGCATTTAATCATTTCATTAGTCTCACTAAAGGGATAAATTAACTGCGGCCTCAGAGAGAGACTTGCTTTAGCAATCTGGGCTCACTGTAGGGAACAGAAACCCCTGTAAGTATTTTAAATAGAATGTAAATTAACACAAGGAATTATATGTTTATGGAATCCTGGAAAGACTGGAGGAGCTTGCAACGGTTAAGCT
This sequence comes from Mandrillus leucophaeus, assembly GCF_000951045.1. Classification (NCBI taxonomy): domain Eukaryota; kingdom Metazoa; phylum Chordata; class Mammalia; order Primates; family Cercopithecidae; genus Mandrillus; species Mandrillus leucophaeus. The sequence goes on from NW_012107219.1 coordinate 45,029, forward strand.
TAGAATACATTCTGCCGTAGGTGCTGGGGGATGCAAAAGTGGCTGATACAGCCGCCATCACTACTGCAGCAACCACTTCTTGGTAGCCACGTGGCCAAAACTTGACATTCTGCCAGAAATTACAGCAGGAAGACGGCCTCCTCTTCACTCCTCTCTTTTAAATCACTCAAGTGAATGTAATTTGTAGAGCCAAATTTGTGTCGGATGCCTGGTTGCAATAGAGCCAAGAAAAGTTGACTTTGCTTTCCAGCCTTTATTACATTAAAAATAGCAGAGCAAGATGACAACGTGGATGCTGTCCATTGAACATATCCAATGTACTTCCTGAGACTCATTCAATGGGTAATCGGTAGGGAAGGACCTGATCTTCTAACCTACAGTCATAGGTAATATTGATGGTATCCAAGGAATTAGCACTGCAGTGGCTCTCAATTACTGGGAGAGAGCACGAAGATTTCTAAGGTAGAAGAATTGCACAGTAAAACCGGTCTCATGTTCTCCAGGGTACCCACTTGCAGAATTCTTGACCCATAAACATTTGCTTTTCTCTTTTCAGTTTGTGGCTTTGCTGCTCCAATGGGATTATCACAACACACATGGGCTTAGTCAGGAACTTGAAAGCTGGATGCTACAGCCTATTTATGGCTACCATGCACGGTAGAAAATACACATTTTAAAAATCCCACTCATACTTTTAGATTTAAAAAGCAATTTATGTTAATTTAGCATTTTAGAAAAGCTTCAGAAAGGAAATAAAAATCACTTTCTGAGACTCAAGCAGATGCTAAGCCCTCGCAAAAACCTGGGCTGATACAGTCACTGTGCTTGTATAATCTGCTTAGATCTCCACTTGGAGATGACACCCAGCCTAGAGGAAGACGCCACTTCAAGTTTTACTTAATTCTGAAGTCTTACCACCATGAGCTGTGGGCAACTAGGAGGAAAAACACATTCAGGCACCTGGTTTGACATTATAATTGAGAACCCAGAGGTGATGCTTGAGAGCGCCCTGGCGTTCCGTTCATGGCCGTAAATCTTAAATCTGTCATCACGTCCTTCTGACCTGTCTTTGAAATGCTGCTCGTGTCTGTACACACTTAGATAGGCTCTGAGGTATCTAAGGATACTTCAGACATGGGATATATCATCTAAGATATATCATCTTGTGTGTTCAATTGTTCATGTATTCGTTGACTATTTTAAAATCAGATGATTTAGTAGAGAAAAATCTTTATGTCAGGCTATCCATTCCTTATATCCAAACAATCTATTCTCTATATTAATTGTAGAGTTTTCTTCTTAAAGCAGGGGTCTAATATTTCAATATTTTTTCAATTATTTGTGTGGGAAACAATGCCAGTGACTAGTGTCTAAAAATCAGATAAGCAAAGTCCTTGCCCTGAAGAAATTCATAGCCAAATGAGGCAACACATAATAGCAGTTAAACAGATGAGCTGGGCCAGGCACGGTGGCTCAGGCCTGTAATCCCAGCACTTTGGGAGGCCAAAGCTGGCGGATCGTGAGGTCAGGAGATCAAGACAATCCTGGCCAACACGGTGAAACTCCGTCTGTACTAAAAACACAAAATTAGCTGGGCATGGTGGTGCCTGCCTACAATCGCAGCTACTCGAGAGGCTGAGGCAGGAGAATCTCTTAAACCAGGGAGTCATAGGTTGCGGTGAGCCGAGATCGCGCCGCTGCACTCCAGCCTGGCGACAGAGCGAGACTCCGTCTCAAAATAAGTATGTATCAAGTGTATGTGCTTATATGCCCAGCTTGGTAGAAAATGCTTTGGCATTGGTGACCTTTTTCATGCCATCCATACAAGATTATCATGCAAATAAAATTATCCCTCATTTTTAAGTGAGAAAACTAAGGCTTAAAGTTGTGTAAACTAGACAGGAAGAAAACATAACTTAGTGGTTATAATTATATGTTCATTAAATAGTCAGCAAACATTAAAATCTGGGCTCCAAAACTTATCAGTAGTACTATAGGTAAGATCTTAAGCTTCCTGTGCTTATCTTACCAGTCAAATCTCAATAAAAATTGTACATGACTCATAGAGTGGCTACAAGGACAAAACAAAAAGGTTTATGGCATTTCTTAGGCGAGTGCTTGGTGATTAGTAAGCTCTCTAATGTCAGTTACTATAATCATATAACTTGCCAAAATCCTTGATGTTAAGATGTTACAGAACTGAGATTTTCACTCATATTGATCTCATTCCTGAACTCATTCTTTTTACAACATTACATTAACACACCTCCAACAGCATTTTGTTATTCAGTGAGGAGGGTAATTAGCAACACTACCCAGGTCAAATGTGCAGTCAGATGTGTACCTTAGATGAAAGCTACTACTGCAAATTTGAAAAGATTAAAATCTTGGAGGAACCTAAAGAAGCCAGGACCCTCCTATAGATGCTATTGTGGACTAGACTGTTGCTAAATAGGTACAGACACAGTTAATTCCAGTTTGAAAATTACGTTTTAAATTATTGACTGTAGAAACCTGCTAAATAAGTGCAAATGAGTAAGTGAATCAGGATTGAGAATACTGTCTGAATGGTGTTATTTTGTCATGCCTAGAAACTCACTTCCCTTAATGAGTACTTTGTTTATTCAAGATTTCGTTTTCTCCTTCAGCGAAATTTCTAACTTTTAGAAAAAATTTCATTCCATCGAAGTTATAAAATAATTTTTTGTGATGTTTTCATGGAATTTTTTTTTTTGTTTAAGTTTCCGCTCTATAAATAATTATCTCATTTTCTTTATTTTTATTGGGGTTTTTAAAGGTTTTATTGAAATTATTGAAATATACATCCAGGAAAGAGTTCAAATATAGAGCTCAAAGCATGATCAGAAAGTGAACACATCTGGTGACTAGTACCCAGTAAAACATCACCAACACCTCAGAGTTGATTTTGTGCCCCTGCCAAATACTAATCTTTCTCTACTTCTCAAGATAACTGTTATCTTGAATTCAAACCCCAAAATTACTGTGGCCTTTTTTTTTTTTTTTTTTTTTTTGTATTTTAACATACATTGAACTAAATATCACTTAGTTTTGCCATTTTATCTCTTTTAGGTTATTTTTATGAATTTGGCAAATCTTTGTGAGTTTTATTCATGTTCCTTTGAGGAAGCACTGTTTATTGGCCCTTTGGATGTCCTCTTTTGATAGAGGCCTGCTTATGGCTTTACCCACCTCCTATTTTTAATTGTTGGAGTTATTTTTTCTTATTGATTTCTAGGTGTTCTTTATGTATATTCTGGTTATGAAACTTTCATTGATTATAGGTGTTCATAAATACCTCCTCCAACTTTGTGGCTTTAGTTATCACTTTGTAATAACATATTTTGATGAATAGAGGTTATTGATTTTAGTAGAGACTTATTTATCGATATTTAATGTCTGCTGTTTTTTCTTCCATTTCAATTTTTTCTCTATTAATATCTAAAAAATAATCCATTTTATCTTTCACATTTAGAGATAGAATCAGGCCACATTTTATAATTCCCTTTAGTATGGGATGGGGGTCTACTGTAATATTTTACAGTGTTATATCCACTTGTCTCAGCAACATATATGAGAATCCTTGTACTTTCCTACTGTTCCATAATACCACCTTTACAATAAGCTATTTATCTTTTATAAGTGGGACTAATTTTTAATTCTCTTATCAGTTATGTTTATATTAACCATCTGCTACGTTGAGTCTATGCTTGTGCTGATAGAACACTGTCCTGATTACTAGAACTTTCTAAAATGTCTTCACGTTGAGAGAAGTGAAATATTTTGTTTTGCTGTTCTTCGATTTTGTGTAGACTATCCTTGCCCATTGCATTCTCAAACACAATTTAAAGTTGAGTGGAAAAAACACCTTGTACCTGGAGTTTTCTTTGTGAGACGATTTTAAACTACAAATTAATGTATTTAGATTTATAATACTATTTAGATTTTTTGTACTCCTGTCAGTGTTAATAACCTGTTTTCTTTTCAAGGAACATATTTTTTATCTAGATATCCTTGTGTACTAACATGAAGCTACTCATTATGCTCTAATATTTTTGATTACAATTGATCTGTAATAAAGTTCTCTTTTTTTATTCCTGATACTTACCTGTTTAATCTCTCTCTCTCTCTGTCTCTCTCTCTCTCAAGTTTGACGTCAACTTAACATGTTTTAGGGAAATTTTAAAGAAAATAAAGTGAACAGATGTAATATACATCTGTGAATTTTACCGAGTTCACTGGGTTAATACCCAGTTCACTGAATTTTTATGATTTTATTCACTAATGAAACCACTACTCCAAAAGGACAGATTAAGTTTTTTTACTCAAAAAGAAAAAAAAAAAAAGGTTTTTTTACAGGGTTGGAGAATTCAACCCTAACTCTGATGACACAGAAAATTCCCCCAGACCACTTTCTTCTGTCAAATTCCCCACACTGGCAACCTTTTACTGATTTATGTCAACATCAATTATTTTTGCTTGACCCTGGTGTGATTCCATTTATGTGACACCAAGGTCAAGCAAAAATAATCTGTGTCTTCAGTGTCCTCTTCCTTCACCCAACATACTGTGTTTTGTGATTTATTTGTGTAATTTTTTATGTCAGCATTCTTTTCTTTCTTATTGCTGAGTAATATCCCATTATATAAATATATCATAAATTGCTTATTAATAACCCTGTTGATAGACTTTGGGTTGTTTCTAGATTTGAGCAATTATAAATAAGTCCATTATGATGATGAACTGTCTTGTATAGATTACTTATTGAATCTGCGTTTATATTTCAGGTAAATGCCCTTAGACATAGATGTGCTGCAGCAAAATGCAGATACAAGTTTACACACACACACACAAGCACACACACATGCACATACATTTACTAAACAGCTTTTCCTAGTTATAATGACATTTAAAGTTTCCACCTGGAGACTCGGTTTATGTGTGATGCCGAGAGCTGGAAAAAACATTGCTCCACCCCTACAACAGCAGAAACTGACTACAAGTTTATGACTTGTGTGAATCTGTGAGAAATAAGGTCACAGGAATGTGACGCATCAGAAATCTAAGGAGACAGGCACCTATTTATTGTTGGAATTCTCCGAAATTCTTGTTTGTTATTCAGAAAACAGAAGCAAAAAACTTGATATATGAAGGAAATTGAAAGAAGTGGAAATTCTGCGGAAATCAAATTCTGCTGTCAAGAAACTAAACACACAGAGGGCCCGGAATCGAAGGAATTGACTGAAGATCCAGGAGGAAGGGTAAACAGTAGCAGGCTCAAGTTCAGCTTTGCACTCCAAGTGGATCAGTAGATCAGCAACAATGCATGTTTGCTACGAAATGGATACTGCCTCCCTCTCACCTTTCAATCACTGGGAGAGAATCTCTGAAAACTGAAATAATACTAGCAAGAGCATTCTGGGGAGTGTAGTTCAGCCTAGGCAAGTTGACACATCAAAAATTCACCACAGTCAACTCTATGAAAATCCATTAATTATCAAAATACAAAAAATTCAGATAAACATTGTGTGGTATAAATCTAATAAATACCTGCCATGTTAAACACCTGTCATGTTAAAATGTTTATTTTCAATTTTATATTGTTTTAAATTAAGCTATGCCTTCAGTCTTCCAATGATGAATATATTTCACAAATGAAATTGTTAGTGTCATCTTTATATTATATAATATTCGTGAAAGAGAATTTTCAAGTCTAATAGCTCTTTTAGAAAAGATATATAATTGTCCCATGAATAGTTACATTTCGGGAAAGAAGAGAGGAAAGAAAGAGAGAGACAGAGAAAGAAAGAAAGAAAAAGAAAGAAAGAAAGTGAAAGAGAGAAGGAAATAGAGAAGCAGAAAGAGAGAAAGGAAGGAAGGGAAGGGAAGGGAGGGAGGGAGGGAGGAAGGAAGGAAGAAAGGAAGGAAAGGAAGAAAGGAAGGAAGGAAGGAAGAAAGAAAAAGAAAGAAAGAAAAGGAAGGAAGGAAGGAACGAACGAAAAGAAAGTTGACACATATTTGATGTCAAAAAGTGCTAGTGACTATTCTATGAACCATGACATGCAGTTAAATGTTCACAACTAGTCCCTCTCTCATAGGGTCTACAGATAAAATACTGGAAATGCAGATAAACAGCAGAGTCTGTTGTTGTTTAGTAAAAGTGAGTCCCAAGTATTATATGTCTAATGCAACAATATTTCAGATAAATAACACATACACGCACACACACACACACATACACACATGCACACACTATCCTAAATATTGCAGGAGATGTGTTTATTTATAGTAAACAGTTATTTGAGGTTAATCTGGAATTCAAGTTTAACTGTGCATCCTACATTTTTATTTGCTGAATCTGGCCACCATATTTGGGGATGAAAAAGCCCAACTGTTTCGATTTTCCAATGTAAATACACCTGTGGTATAAATACCCTTAACAATACTCTGTGACCAAAGTTTATGTCCATTTTATAGATGAATCAATTCGTAAAATAGAAGTTTGGTTAAGAAACATGTTGAAGTTGACGTAACTAGCGTTACAGAGGGAATTCAGCCTCAACTCTGATGACAAAGCTATATTCTTTTCAGAACTGCGACTTGCTTTTCCGGGTTGATCCATCTGTGCTGGCATTATGCAGACTTTACCACAAGAGGAGAGGATGCATAACTAGGGGCTGATTTGTGAATGCATATCAAGGTTAGAAAACAGTATGTTTTACCTCCTGAAAAGAACCAGCTGTGCTTCAAGTATAATCGGTGAGAAAAAGTACAGCTAGAAGACAAATCAGGAGACATCAGCCAGTCACACCAGGGATTAGCTGTATGACGTTAGACTAGCCTCTTGGCATTTCTGAATCTCAATTTTTGTCTAATTAGATAGTAAGTTCTGAAGGAGCGAAAACTAATGCTAAATAGCCCCTCAGTAACAATACCAAAACCAAAAACAACAATTGAGTAATTAAGAAGCCACAAAAAAGTGAAAAATCAGAGTCAAAATTTATTTCATAAACATGCCCAATCCAGACTTATTTATAATGGTAAAATAATGAGAATGACTTAATTTTTCTTTTATAAAAGGTAAAATAAATGACACTATAATCACAGAAAAGAATTATTCTGTCATTAAAGTGATGTTTATCTTATCCTTTTAGTTATCTACATTATACCTTTAAAAACATGTTAATTGAATAAATACTAGACACCAAATTGCATGCACAATATCATTTCAACCATCCCTACCAGTCCTGATGTATAGTAATCACATCACAAGTATTTGTCAAGTGAAAACTGTAAAATAAATAGAAAAAAGACTATAAAAACTTAGATATTAAATGAGATTGTCCTTGCTTTTTGACCTGTATATATTTTGTCTTGCTCCTTTTTGTTTTTTATATATGTCTTTGTTTTTCTCAGTTGAGTACATATTGAGTTCATTGTAAAACATAAGCTACAACAATCTAAAAACAAACAAACTAAAAATACTGCTGATTGATCCACTGTATGGGGATCTCACATGTAGGGAGATTGACTAAAGGCTCTGACAGTCCAATCCTAATTCTCTAACTCAGCCTCCCGAAGTGCTGGGATTACAGGCGTGAGCCACCTTGCCCCACCCAAGTTATTCTGTGATGCCTACATCCTCATATAAGATGTCCACATCCTCAAAATTTCTCATGGGCCTGACAAGTTCCCAGGACGCTAGACTGTGTTATCCACAGGATTCGATCAGCGGTGTGGATGGTCCACGCTTGAACAGAGCTTGGTGCTGTGTCATTCTTCCTCCTTTTTTTCCCACTTCTCCTATTCTCTCTGGAGGGCTCTGACATCTCCATATTTTTCTGTCTTCTCAGTCCTTCTTCCTTTCTACTTCCCTTTTTCCCGGCTTTATCTAGCCATTGAGATCAATCAGCAAGAAGAATAAAAATCTTTATTTCTGCTTAAAGTTACTCAGGGGGTGCTCAAAGGGATGCCAGTGGAAGGATAGTAGTAGCACAGAGAAACAGAAAGACCAAGAAAATGAGCACAGTCATAACTTGAGACATAAATCTGACCTCAGACCACAACAAAAACCTAGAGGAAAAAAATGATCGTATAGGTAGTAAAGCTTGCACATTCGTTCTACTTCTGTAATTCCATGGTCTTATGAATCACCGAGGTAGCATTTGAGCCACATACTGAAAGATACTATTCACTATTTATAGTAAGAAACAGAAATCATAAAATGCCACATAGTTAAATAACCTGAACATTTTGAAAGAGGAATAAGAAAATCCTATATAGTATCTGAAATTTTCATAGACGAAATATTGACACTTCTCATTTGTTTTGGTCTTTGTTGTTTATATAGTTCAACTCAGGAAAAGAAAATCCATCCTGTATTAAAAAGTAAATAGAAAAATACGCTGTTCAGGGTTAAAGTAGCCATGGTGCTTTTGGAAACGAAAACCAGTGATGGTGTGTGTCTCCTTTTTATATTGATTCCCTGCCCCTTGTCCCACGGAGGTGACGTTTTACAATTCATTTGCTTTATGAAAATTTGAGACTTTTTTAAAGCCTTACATTTAACTTGAATTTCTTTTTATTCAATTTCCAATGATGGAGGTGACAGAAGATTGAAGATACCTTAAATCAAATATTTTAATATACAGACAACCAGGTTTTTCTGTTTGAGCACAGAATTTGATTTAACTGTAAGAGTATATATTTTGAATCCTGCTTAAAACAAACAAAAAGCAAACGAGAAACCTCACATTTTATTGGGTACTTCCTGTGTATTAACATTTATACTGGCTTTTTTTCCTTATGTCATTTTATTTGATCCTTCCAAGAGTTCTGAATCTCAATTTTTGTCCAATTAGATAGTAGGTTTTCTTTTCTCCTAGTTTACAGATACAAATAATTGAAATGATTGTTTTATGACAGGTAAAATATACAGATAAAAGTTAACAAAGAAAGTCTCAGGGGTAATCCACATAGACTTTTGTTCAGAATACTCATTGAACTATGAAATATACATGTGCTTATTATATGATAATATTTAGAAATTACTGGGAGAGCCCACCCTCCTATTACACTCCTCCTTATTGTTACAGGATTAGTGACTCTTTTCCAAATGGCAGTGTTTTTAGTAAGAAAAAGGAATAAGATTTTATTACCTTAAAGTTGTTTATTAGATTCATTAATTTAAAAAAAATTAATTGACCTTCCCAGTTATATTCAAAGGCCTTCTCTAAAGGATTGTATGTTTATATAGGCAATTATTTCTTATCTGTTCTCAACAGAATAGCCAGCAAGATTGTTTTACTCATTAGTCAGATATATTAACATTCTTCAGAGAAACAGGGCCAATAGCAAATCTATCTATGCACCTATCGTCTATCTATCTAAAGATACTTATTATGAGAGATTGGCCTAAGCAATAGCAGAACAGATGGTGTGAGCCCTAGGTTAAGGATTGGAGAAGACAGATGTCTGGGAATAAGCAATTAGGCAGGGGGAGCAAATTCTCCCTTCCTCCACTTTTTATTCTATTTGGGCCCTCAATTGATTGGATGATGCTTCCCTACAATGGCGAAGACAGATTGTCTTTACTCAGTCTACTGATTCAAACGTTAACCTCTTCCAGAAACATCCTCACAGACACACCCAGAAATAAGTTTTATCAGCTCTCCAATCGTCTTTCAGCCCAGTCAAGTTGACGCAGACATTTAACCATCCCAAGGGGATTTGGGACGTAGGCCCTATCACGTCTTCCCTGGAACTCATGGTAGTAGAGGACTGCTGTGGTGCAACACGAGACCTAGGTTCGAATCTGCTCACTCTCCTTCTAGCTGTGCCACCATGGGCAAGCCACTTACCCTCTCTGAGCACACTGCTCATCATCAGGAAAACAGGAATAACAGTAACCTGTCTTTCAGAGGCTACCCTTCACTATCCAATTTAAAACTTTAACAGCCTTTAACATTTGCTGTCTTTCTCCATGTTATTTTCTCATTAGTATTTATCATTGTTTCACATTTTTATTTTTTTAATGATTTTCTAAAGTAGAATACAAGCTGTAGGATAACAAGGTAGGCACAGTCTCTACCCTCAGAACCTACATTCCTTCAAGGAAGATGTGTAACTAAACCAGTGATGACAAGAACATACACTGTTATGACAGAAGCCCATGGAGGTCTGGGAATCCAGAAAAAGGGCCACTGGTCCGGGCTTGTTTAGAAAGCGCATGAATCTTAGGATATTTACCATTATTCACTGTCCCTTAGATGATATAGTCTCTTTATGCTAAAGGGATAGTAGAGTCAGAGGTCCCTAGGATCTGAGCTGTGCTGTTGATTGACCACTCATAACCAGTGTCAGAGAAATGTTCACACTCCTGGGATCCGTTCAGACATGGAGACAGATGTTGCCTGAGGACATGATGTGAGGTTCACAGGAGTGAATTGTTTTGCACATGGCCGACAGACAACTGTGCGCTGTAAATTGCAATCATTGTGACCAGATTCAAGGGTTTTTCTCCAGCAACTTTGTTCATCTTTTGTCATAGGGTAACATGATAAAAGAAATCACAAATATAGATGGAATCAAAATATTCTCAAGAAACTAGTGGACTGCACAAAGTAAGTCAGAATAGAAAGTTCAACTCAAAGAAGCACATTGTGACCTTTCTGAAAATGGATTGCACACACCCCTTCTGCAAAACAGAGATCAGGATGCACCTTTGATGCTTGTGTTTCTGGGACCTCATCTCTTTCAGGCATTCACTGCATCTTTGCAGCTCCCCCATCTCTATTTTACATAGCTCATACCTCCCTTGATTTTCTAGAATTCAGGCAGGCAATTCATTTTGGCAGATCACAGATTTAAAAAAAATGGATATACCACAAATATTGGAGTTCTATAGGATAGTCATAAAATAAAATAAATATGGGGATAGGATCCATATATTTATTTTGAAACAAATAGCTAGGAAATTGAGGAATTAGGAAGTATTGCTGCCAATGACTGGCCTTAAGGCTGTGCTGCCTTAAGATAACAGTAAGTCCTTTGCTGGTAGTAAAAGAGAGAAGAAGAAGGTTAATGATGTGCAAATATTAAAATATTGTAACACTAAGATTCTCTGTCTTCAATATGTGTTAATTACTAGAATAGACCTTTCAGGGAAATTAGTGTATGGCTGGTACTCATCAGCATGGCAATTTTTTAGCTACTTATCTGCTGAGCAGGAGTCCTTCCTGCCATTTTCTCCCCATATATTCAACCTCTTCCCAACTCTGAATGGTGTCCAATACAGGATGCTTTGCCTAAAATGTAGTGACTAAGTCCTGATAATTATGAAAATATGTCAATTATTAAAACGCTGTTAAAGCATGCAAATGGGATCATATGCTAAAGAGAGGGAAAAAGGATTTATTACCCCAATTACAGGTTATGAGGGAGTTAGATAAGGAATTTCTGAACAGAGAACAGTTTCCACCACTTACAAGAAACAACCTCTCTGTTATTGCAGTGTCTCTTTATCCTTTACAGGCCAGTAGGGCTCATGGATACCTGTTCCTGAGAAGTGCAAGGGGAAACTCACGCCGATGCTGTTATATTGGAGGGCCTTTTGAGATCCTTAGCACAAATCTGTAAGGTCCTCAGATTAAACCTGCTTGTTTCCAGTGTGTGTCTACTGAGTGGCTCATGAAGTTCAGCAGTTAAGGTGCTGGTTTATCTGAGAGGGGCCACACCTTCTGCAGAACCCTAGTGATGAAACCTAGCCACGTGCAACCAAGGTGAACGTAGCTGCCATAGTTCCTCCGAAGTCTGCCACTGCTGTGATCCTTATGATGTTTTGCCACTGCAGTTTCGCTGGAAGCCACCCCACCACCACCCCCATGGTGGTTATTCCACAATATCCTACTATCAACACACCTTCATATTTTATCTCTCAAATGTAATATTGGATTGGTTAACTTGCACTCAATTGAAAAATTTGAGATTATATAGCCTTTTCAATATTATTATAGGAAAAGGTGTCAACGTAAGGAAGGAGCAGGATGTCTTCCACTCATGGGTGGATGGAAGGATGTTGGTAAGCCTCTGTTTGGATCTACAGAGAAGTGCATGAGTCCTGTGGGGCTGTCAGTTACCATCTGAGAAATTCATTTCTTAACTTGTGAACACTAGCTCAGGAAGAATAATGTAAAAGAATAACACATCTGAGCTTCTGGTCACCTTTTCATATTCACCATGTTTATAGGCTTATTTTTGGTCATAGTAGAAGGCAGTAAAACCTTTGAGGAAATAAGTAAACAACTACAACAACAAACAACAAAAAAAAATAACAACAAAAAAATGCATTTTTTTTTTCCAAGAAGAGAGAAGGGGAATCACTATACTGAATTTTGCAGGTAATTTTGGCTGCTAATGGAGACAGTCATTGAGGAAGGCTGAATGCACTCTGAGTCTGAAATATGGAAGAGTGCACGATTCTGCAGAGCAGGCCTACAGTGGAGGAGCACAGGAAAATATTCAACGCGGGAAGAAATTGTGGACCACCTACTTAAGGACGAATTCCAAAGATTTGCTGTACAACATAGTACCTATAGTCAATAATATGATATTGTGCACTTTAAAATATGTTAAGAAAAATAGTTCTCATGCAAAGTGTTCTTACCAAAAAATGAACAAACAAACAAACAAAAAACACAAGGAAATCTGTGGAAGTGAGAGAAATTTAGTACCTTGATTGTGGTGATGGTGTCATGAGCTTATCCATCTGTCGAATTTCATCAAACTGTGCACATTAAATATGTGCAATTTTGTATATCAAGTATTTTTCAATACAGCTAAAAACACATACTTTATTAAAAAATAAGAATTTTTTTGAATACAGAACATTGAATAGTTTTAACAAAGAAGGCATCTATGGTTTGACAAGAGGAAGTTCTCAACCCTACCTCAGCCATTGATTAACCACACACTGTGACCTCTTCTCCCTGGTGTTATGGTCTCATTTATTTAATGTAAGGGCAGGAAAGTCATTCTCTCAAATTCATGTAGATTTTCACAACAGCCAAATGATCTATGCTACAGAAATATAATCTGTTAATCAACAATTATGATATATATTTTTCTTAATGGGCAATCTGAACATAATGATAGCATTGTTTTGTATTAAAGGTTAAAATAACAAATGTAAAATTCCTAGCAGAGTGCCTGAAACAAATAAATACTGTTACTATTAAGACTATTATTATTTATTATCATTATTTTTATTTCTATGAAGCCAGCAAGTGCGGTGAAATCTTCCAGATGCCCTTGCTGAAGGACTCCAGGTATCAAAGAGAAGTAGCCATTTGTTAGGCAGCTGTTCAGTTAACCTGTGTGTCCTGATTAAAAACACCTGCACATACTGTCCCCAATTCAATCTGAGTCTATGGCAGTGACAAAGTCTGTGGGATTTGGGTTACCTCATGGGTGGTGAACCATATCGTTTGATAGATCACTCTCTGAAAAGCCAGCTATCCTTCATGTTTGAAACTGTTAAACATGAAAGCTCATTACAACAATAATGACTGTTTTGATATTTCCAACTAGCTCTAGTGAGGTGGCCACCAGAGAGTCCTCAATGAGGCGTAAAGCATTGGCTATGCGGTGGGTGTGAAGCCCAACTGGCCCATTGGTTTTCACAAATCTTACCTTCTGGGGATAATGTTAAGTACAGCGATGACTTGGCACATAGTGGCCTAATTCAAAGTCAACCACCCATGTTCTTTCTACTACGGACTACTGAGGAGTCAAGTTCTTTTGATTCTTAGCACCTCTTATACTAAAAAGCACCATATAGTGGCTATTTGGATGCTATTATTATTATTGATGTAACTCTGTGCACTTTACAACACTCTTCCAAACTGATTTTTTTTCCTATAGTCCTTAAAATTATTCTGTAAGAACAGAGCAGTTTATTATACATCACTTTAAACTGCAGCTTATTGTTAGCCACTATTATTTATAGCCACTATTATTTAAAGATTCAGAATGTAATTCACATTTAAACAAGTAGTAAGAGGTGTGTTGCAGACACATTCATGCCTATGCTGACTGCCATGCAGAGCCCAAGGGAAAGGAGAAGATGTGAATTCCCTTCAGGAGTTTATATTCCAGGATTAGAATGAGATTTGTTCATTCACTTTTTATGTGTCTCTTTACTCAGTAGATGATATGGTTTGGCTGTGTCCCCACCCAAATCTCATCTTGAATTGTACTCCCATAATTCCAACATTTCGTGGGAGGAGGCTGTGGGGAGGTAATTGAATCATGGGAGTGATCTTTCCCGTGCTGTTCTTGTGATAGTGAATAAGTTTTCAAAACAGTAGTTTTGAAAACAGTAGTTTTCTTGCACAAACTCTCTCTTTGTAAGACATGACTTGCTCCTCCTTGCCTTCCACCATGATTGTGAGGCCTCCTTAGCCATGTGGAACTGTTAAGTCCATTAAACTTCTTTTTTTCATAAATTTCCCAGTCTCAGGTATGTCTTTATCAACAGCATGTAAACAGACTAATACAGTAGACTTACTTTGTGCAAAGTCCTTCCGCCTAAGTGGACGTAGCTGAAGGTTTTGGTACCATTCTTTGTGTAGCTGATGGTCAAGGGGAGGGTAGACGTCTGTTGGAGGGGAGAGGGCCAGCAGCATGAAAATCGTTCGTGGAAATTGTGCATCATGGAGACTAGGCATGAGACACTCACAGGCCAAAGTCAATTGGCCACACTGCGTGACATATGATCTATGAATATGCACCTCTTACAGAATTCAATGGATGTGTAATCTAGGCTTCCTGAGACAATCTCAGTCTCCATTTAGTGTCCTACACCACTGTTTAGAGCTGAATGAGACATTTCTTTCTAAGTTCTGATTCAGAGTATACCACGAGATATTGCCAACCCAGAGAAGATTAGGAGGAAGTATACAAATGCTGACAAAGCAAAAAAGTCATTTCAGAGAGTAACTCTTTAGTGAATGAATAATGACATTGTAAATATTGAAGGGAAACTGTGATGTCTCTAAGCTCTCTTGCTTATTTTCTGGTTTTATTTCTTTTTGTTTGTTTGTTTTTTCTTTTGCTGCCTTAAACAGCCAAAATAAAAGAGTCAGCCAAGAGAAATCACCCAAGTTTGGCCTTGGTAATCATGTGCAGAAAGACAAAAATTTCTATAGTCTTTCTTGAGATGTTCATTCCCCTTTATCTCAGAAAGATATAAAAAAGGCTTCAATTCATAGCAAACACCTTCAAGCTCCCCATCATTCAGAACCTTAGGTTCTTATATAGAGAGCTTCAAAGCTAACTTAAGTCAGTCGCAACCACTATTATTCTTTGGGAAGGACAGTATGGGTGATAGGGACCTACATGCTCATCATTGAGACCATGCCACTTATTTCATAGTAAGGCCACTGAGCATTAGAATTAGGAAGTAAATGTCGAAATCACACAAGAGGTTGTACTAGGAATGTTGTTAGAAAACTTTCACCAAGTTCAGAAACTCTTCTAAAATTCCACTAGAGAAAGAAACAGGATAATACTTAATAGCATGATCAATGGTTCCCGGAAACTCACTGGCACAGCTGGAAATAATCAGGTTCCTGTCTCCCAGTCCACTCCTCTTTCCCTTGACCACATTAAATCACTGACCAGGCTTATGGAAAACTGGACTGCAGTCTGCAAGGGCAATTGGATAAGATGAGATAGGAAATAAGTAACATGAAGAAATGTAGAAGAAACTGAGGTTGCTTAACCTGGGAAGAAAAAACCTTAGGTATGGGTTCATAATCACTTATATTCAGATATGCTGAAGATACTTTAGTGGGTGAGTTTCAAATTAATTCAGCTGGTGTTTATGATCAGATATTGTGGAGCTTAATTGGTTGAGTTTGAATACCAACTCTTTCTCTTAATCAATTTTTCTGAGCCTTGTTTCCCAATTGTCATGGAGATGTTTGTAGTACCAACCTTAGAATCTTAATGTGAGAATTGGATAAATGTTCACATTTAAAACATCTATCACAGGGCCTGGTAAATAGAAACCACTCTATGTATAACATATCACTATAAATATTTCCTTCAAGATACAGAGCCTGGTCCAAAGTGGAAAAGATAACAGGACACTGAACTCAGTCCCAAGTCAGAGCATTAGGAGTCAGAATTGTCAACAAATAGAAGAAGTTGATCTAGAGGGACAGAATTCCTTGATATTGGAAGTGTGCAAACAGAGGAACCCACTTAGCATTCAATGACATCAATAAGAAGAAAATTAAAATGAATCCGGCATTCTTTTTGAGATCTAAAAACTTTCAAAGATTCCACAGCTTAGAATAAACATTTTCAGAGACATTTTATTTATTTTTATTTTTATTTTTATTTTTTGAGACGGAGTCTCGCCCTTTCACCCATGCTGGAGTGCAGTGGCACCATCTTGACTCACTGCAACCTCTGTCTCTCGGGTTCAAGTGATTCTCCTGCTCCAGCCTCCCCAGTAGCTGGGATTACAGGCACGTGCCACCATGCCCAGTTAATTTTTTGTGTCTTTAGTAGAGATGGGTTTTTGACATGTTGACCAGGCTGGTCTCGAACTCTTGACCTTGTGATCCTCCCACTTTGGCCTCCCAAAGTGCTGGGATTACAGGTGTGAGCCACCGCGCCCAGCCAACCACCACATCCGACCTTCAGAGACATTTTAAATGACCATTGGTCAAGGTAATATTCCTGGTTGACATTTTCAGCCTTATATTATCAATGATAGGCTGACTGTAGAATATGTTGTCTAAGTAACAATGATTTTCAGAGGAAAACAGTGATGGTATTAATAATCATGCTGGAACTTTGCTGAGTTAATAACCTTGTAATAAGACCTGTAATAACCTTGGTTTCTGACTGTATAACTGGATTGCATGTATGTAAGCAAAAAGTATATGCATTTATGTTATATACGAAACCAGTATAAGACAAATTCCACCTTGAATCCATCATGAGGAATGGTATCAAGACCAATTTTATGTCAAGATGTGAAACTGGGGGACTGAATTTAGATTTAAAAAATAGTAATAGGAGTATTTCAAGAATGGTGTCATTTGGAACTGCACTATCTATTCTGCACTCTGTTTTTAAGAATCCATGTCTACATGGTCAATACTGCTCCTGGATTAGGCAATGCCACAGACTTCTTTCATTACATAGCTCCTTAAATCTCTCTCTCTCCTTCTCCTTTTTCTTTCTTTTCTTTTTTTTTTTTTTTTTTTTTTTTTGAGACGGGGTTTCTCTCTTGTTGCCCAGGCTGGCATGCAATGGCACAATCTCGGCTCACTGCAATTTCTGCCCCCTGGGTTCAAGCGATTCTCCTGTCTGAGCCTCCTGAGTAGCAGGGATTACAGGCGCCCATGACCACATTGGCTAATTTTTTGTATTTTTAGTAGAGACGGGGTTTCACCCTGTTGGCCAGACCAGTCTTCAACTTCTGACCTCAGGTGATCCACCTGCCTAGGCCTCCCAAAGTGTTGGAATTACAGGCGTGAGCCACGCCCCACCTGATAGTTCCTTATCTCTTAAACAGTCTCCTGTTAGCAATCAGTAGTCCTCCATTTTCTTGGTCAAAGGTTCGCCTTTATACTATTTGAGATATTGATACATGATCATGGAGCTGGGGAAAGAAACAAAAGCCAAAATGTTTACCTGAAGTATCTCAAGATGTTGAGAGAACAGAGGAAGAAAACAGATGACTTAAATTAAGGCAAATATCTTCAAATTAATGAAGATGCCCTGAAAGAATGCTCACTCCTTTCGTGACTATATAGCATAGGTGATTACGATGGCAGAAAGGAGTCGGAAAAGCGAGGACATGGAGATAACTATGTTTCCTTCTTGCTGGAGGAAGATTGAGACCAGTTAGAATGAGCATGAAGTACATACAAGTACTTGGTGCCCTTTCTATGCCTAGTACTGTTTATAGACTCTATTCCATTTAGTGCTATTCAAGAGGAAGCATTCTCTGTCCACTGCAAGTGTCCTGTCCAAATGACCACCTGGAGAGCATGTCACCGAGACAACTCCAGTGTCGCATCAGGAAGAACTAGATAACCCTTAAAGTCCCTAAGAGTTATATTTCCAAACTTACCTTAAGGGAAAAATAAAAATTAAAATTAAAAAAATTAAAAAGTCCCGGCTAGGCGCTGGTGGCTCACGCCTGTAACCCCAGCACTTTGGGAGGCTGAGGTAGGCAGATCATGAGGTCAGGAGTTTGAGTCCAGCCTGGCCAACATAGTGAAACCCTGTCTCCACTAAAAATACAAAAAAATTAGCCAATCACAGTGGCAGGCGGCTGTAATCCCAGCTACTCGGGAGGCTGAGGCAGGAGAATTGCTTGAACCTGGGAGGTGGAGGTTGCAGTGAGCCGAGATCACGCCATTGCACTCCAGCCTGGGCAACAAGAGTGAGACTCCATCTCAAAAAAAAGAAAGAAAACAAAATTTAAAAGTCCCTAAGAGTCACAGAATTACAAGATTTCTACCTACAAGAACTCTCTGATATACTAGTCGACCTTAAGTATATGGGGGGAAAAAAACAGGAACAAAAAAACTACAGACTGTATCTATATGTCTACATGTAGATCTGTGTCTTTGTCTCTTTATATCTATAGCTTTCTACCTAGGCTAGATAAGTGTACATTGGAATTAAACTTAATGACGTTATTTGAATCTGCTTTTTCCCTTTCATTTTCCTGTACGGACTGCATCTACTTCAATAACATTAATAATGATTATTACATTTTCAAACTCCTCTCTATTTTATGCATACCTTTTTCATATATGTCATTTCATTTCTGCCTCATGACAATAAAATTATGGAAAGACCTTCATTCTTCACTTAGCCACCTTCAGAATATAGTTCGGTTTTACCCACTAGACTGGGTAAGAAAACCTTTACTCACAATATGATTTAATTCCATCTTTTGCCACTTTTTTCCAGATGTAATCGCCACATTTCCTCTGCAGAATTATTGACACAGCACTGGTAAATGTATCCCCTTGAGGAGAAAAATTACTGTAAATAACTTCTCTTTAAAGAGAAAGGCGTATTGGATTTTATACCAGCAACATGAGTGCTTGTTAAATACAGAATGATGCTCATGTCCCCTCTGGCATTAAAAAACCCAGTGTCAAACTCTCTCAAGCCCAAAGGTAAGTCAGAGAAAAAGGGTGCCTTCGTCTTTTTGGAGTGAAGCTATGGCTGCCACTGGAAATTAATAAAGCATCAAAGCAAGAAGAATGTCTTTATTTCTACCTTCGCAATCTGTTGAACCCACGTGGAGTAAGTGAAGGAAAAGTTGTAGTTAATTCATTTTCAGTTAGCACTCATGACTTCATCAAAAAGAATATTTTTCCCAACGAAAATAGTATTGTTATTTTTAAAGTTTGGCTTTGAAAAATATGAAAATCTATGCTAAATAATTTGCAACATTTGGAAATTATTCTCCCATGAGCAGCAATGCAGTTTGAATATCACCTTGAAACAGAGACTGCTTACCTGTCGTTGCCCTTCTGGCCATTAAAAATGTGATTTGTACACTTAGGAATGTTCTGTCAGACTGTATGATTAGGGATGATAAATAAAATACCCCTTCCCTGCTCAAATTTTGAATAAATACTTGGAACTAACACTTGGAAAATACGTGGCAAACAGAATCCACATTTCATATTTATTACTGACAAAGATAGACTGGAGGATACATACCACGACAGCTAAGATGAGCTGGTTTGATCCCCATCTAATTCCTCCATAATCCACTTAGACATAGGAGAGCCCAGCCAAGTGAACACTTGAATCTACAGAGTCACACTTAACCAAATATGTTTCTCACTTTTTCACATGCATGGGATAAAGAGAGCAAATAAGATGCTAGTATTTCAGATATTTGAGAGATTTGAATCTATCCACTCAGGACATGTGGACTAGTGGCTGTGGCCCACCTGTGATGTAAGTCAGTCCCTCCAGGACTACAGAATATTTTTGTGGTTCAAAATGGGAGGAGAATTTAGAGAAAATTCCTTAAAATAAAAACTAGATAAATGGGGGAACAAAACATCTCTTTCTAAAACAAATTACTCAATAATGCATATGGAAGAACACCTAAATGAACGTATTAATTAAGTCACTTTTGATAAGAATTACCATATTTTTGAGTGTTACTAAACCTGGGGATTAAAATAATTTTAAAAACTATGTTTTACTACATGTGCTTACAGAAAATGGGAGATCAGTAGTGAGTTGACATGTACTGAAGAATTAGCATGTGCTACCTCCTTTTCTGTGTACTTTCTATCATTCTAATTCAATTAGCCAGAAGGTCCTATAAGGAAGGTCTTATTATGTTTCTTACTTAAAATATTTGGAAATTGAGACACAGGGAAGTGGAGCAACTGCCTGTGTTAGCATCTTAGTCCATTTTGTGCTGCTATAACAGAATACCACAAACAGGATAATGTATAATAAATAGCCATTTATTTGGCTTATGTTTCTGGAAAAGTTCAAGAGCATGGTTCTAACATCTAATGAGACTCTGTGTGTGAGGAAAAACATCTTCATGCATGTTCTTGAAAAAATATGACATCACATGGAATTATGGGAGTGCAGCATCATCAATCTATCCTTGTTTGTTTTGTTTATTTTGTTGAGATGTAGTCTCATGCTGTCACCCAGACCAGGCTGGAGTTCAGTGGCATGATCTCAGCTCACTGCAACCTCTGCCTGCTGAGTTGAAGGGATTCTCCTGCCTCA
>NW_012107219.1:67965-69057 GCF_000951045.1 Mandrillus leucophaeus
GCAATGCCACAGACTTCTTTCATTACATAGCTCCTTAAATCTCTCTCTCTCCTTCTCCTTTTTCTTTCTTTTCTTTTTTTTTTTTTTTTTTTTTTTTTGAGACGGGGTTTCTCTCTTGTTGCCCAGGCTGGCATGCAATGGCACAATCTCGGCTCACTGCAATTTCTGCCCCCTGGGTTCAAGCGATTCTCCTGTCTGAGCCTCCTGAGTAGCAGGGATTACAGGCGCCCATGACCACATTGGCTAATTTTTTGTATTTTTAGTAGAGACGGGGTTTCACCCTGTTGGCCAGACCAGTCTTCAACTTCTGACCTCAGGTGATCCACCTGCCTAGGCCTCCCAAAGTGTTGGAATTACAGGCGTGAGCCACGCCCCACCTGATAGTTCCTTATCTCTTAAACAGTCTCCTGTTAGCAATCAGTAGTCCTCCATTTTCTTGGTCAAAGGTTCGCCTTTATACTATTTGAGATATTGATACATGATCATGGAGCTGGGGAAAGAAACAAAAGCCAAAATGTTTACCTGAAGTATCTCAAGATGTTGAGAGAACAGAGGAAGAAAACAGATGACTTAAATTAAGGCAAATATCTTCAAATTAATGAAGATGCCCTGAAAGAATGCTCACTCCTTTCGTGACTATATAGCATAGGTGATTACGATGGCAGAAAGGAGTCGGAAAAGCGAGGACATGGAGATAACTATGTTTCCTTCTTGCTGGAGGAAGATTGAGACCAGTTAGAATGAGCATGAAGTACATACAAGTACTTGGTGCCCTTTCTATGCCTAGTACTGTTTATAGACTCTATTCCATTTAGTGCTATTCAAGAGGAAGCATTCTCTGTCCACTGCAAGTGTCCTGTCCAAATGACCACCTGGAGAGCATGTCACCGAGACAACTCCAGTGTCGCATCAGGAAGAACTAGATAACCCTTAAAGTCCCTAAGAGTTATATTTCCAAACTTACCTTAAGGGAAAAATAAAAATTAAAATTAAAAAAATTAAAAAGTCCCGGCTAGGCGCTGGTGGCTCACGCCTGTAACCCCAGCACTTTGGGAGGCTGAGGTAGGCAGATCATGAGGTCAGGAGTTTGAG
>NW_012107219.1:71990-84699 GCF_000951045.1 Mandrillus leucophaeus
TTGGCCAGGCTGGTCGCAAACACCCAACCTCAGGTGATCCACCTGCTTCGGCCTCCCAAAGTGTTGGGATTACAGGCATGAGCCACCGTGCCCAGCCCATCCTGGTATGTTTTAATCTCCTTGAGAACAGAAACTATGTTTATTTCAACAGTATTACACTAGGGGAGGGACTTGAATAGTTGACCAATAAATATATATTAAGTGTTAAATAAAACAGTCTTCATGAATTTCCAAATAATAGCACAAATTAAGTTCCAGATGCCATCATCATTCTGTGATTATTATCAACTATTTTCTTTATCTATGGAGACTCACTAAGGCCAGACACTGATGACTTAGGAAGACTATCTGGTCATCTGGAGGGTATGAGAAACCAGCATGAGATTTTGGGTTATGACCATACCTGTTGGTGGAAGGTCAACAATCATGTAGGTAAGAATAAGTGCACTGAGACTCTAAGAAACATCATTCAGCTTCTGGGGTAAAAAAAAAACTAAATGGAATTAGTTACGTTTTTCCAGATGATATCCAAGCAATGTGGCGATAAAGCAAAGGTGGTACACTTGGGAAAGCAAACTATAAGATTGGTCATGGGCACATGATGCAAATAGAAAAGAAGGGTATATCTGCCCACTTACACCTGAGTCCGTTTCTAGCATGATGTTTTACCATAAGGCATACCTTGAATTCTACTTCACACATTGGTGCAAAATGAAGCTGCAAGTTGGAATGCAGAGTACAGGAGACGTAAACTCTCATTCCTCAGGAAAAAATTCTAGTGCAAGTATCAGTACCTACTAGTAAATAAGAATTCTGCTGATGGGCCTGAAGCATAAATGCAGTCAGCCTTAGGAAGAATTGGCTCTGGAATTATACAAGTATTCACTTTCCAAACATGACCAACTGTCTTCCACTGGTCTCAATAAAATGGCAAGGGATGATGATTTCAAATAAACAAGGGTCCCAAATTTAATGTATAGGAGTTGACGATTGATTGTCGTATTTCTCCAGCCTTCAGATACTCCTGTTTGAAATCTGCCTTTGCAATCACTAGGCATGTGAATCAGATTTGATCACTAGCCATCAGAGCGCGCGCACACACACACACACACACAAATGGAGTATGACAACAAGATTGTATCACTTCTAAAAGTAAATAATAATAACATCTGCCATATTCAGGTCGTTGTAAGGATTAAAAGAGGTTATAAATCACATAACACAGTGTCTATTACCTAGGAGAGTGCTGATAGAGGCTATCTGATTTTTAAACGAGATAGTGATTAAAACAGTTTAATAGCCTTAACACAGCTGAATTGCCCACTATCACTTGCCAGATACCTGTTTACTGAGGCACAGTTTTGGTCATAGAACACATGGGACAATGCCACAGAATAATATTTATGCCACTAATGCAAGCATCCGTGGTTCTTGAATAGTGTCCAAGCCATCTTTTTCATTTCAGTATTTTGCTGTGCATGCCCAATGTGCATGCTAAGCAGATGGAAATGGAGTCTATTTTCCATACGCATGATTCCCATTTATGTCTTATGTTTTTCTCTGAGATGTCAGGAATTCTCAGCCACGGGCCCTGTATTACTTCCAGGAGTAACTACATGCGTTTTAAAGCAGAAATTGGCACACTTTTTCTGTAAAGGATCAGATAGTAAAGATACTAGGCTCTATGTCCACAGTCTCTGTCACAATTACTCTGTGCTGTTGTGGCACAAAAGAAGTGGTAGACATAAATGGGTGAGAGTGGCATTTCAATATAAATGTACTTACATAAATAAGTTGTAAGTGGTTTGCCAGTCTCTACCTTAAACTATACCAAACAGCTAGGTTAAAAATGCTCTCTGGAATTTGCACTTAGGAACATGACAATTAACTCCAGGATCTGAATTCAGAAAAGCATAAAATGTCTCTTTGATGTCTCAAAGATTTTTTGCCTAGTATAACCTTTTTAATTTCTTTTTACTTTCTGCCAGAGTGTGATTCTAACTGAGAATGGAAAAATTACAAACAGATTCCCTGCTGCTGATGGGAAAATGAGCGAGCTCCAATGGGTAGGAAATCCTGACATGCCACTGACCTAAACTGCTGATGTTGATGCCTAGAATTAGAATGAGATTCTCTGCCACTTAAATGTCTTTACATTTAAGTTTCTAACAATTGAAAATTCCTAAAAGGGTCAAATTTTCAAACGTATGATTATTTTTTATTTATCACAGAAGTCTTTTCAGTATAACAGAAATACAGAGATATTAGTAACAGGGATACAGGTGGGTGTATATTTATACTCCAATTTTTCCCCAAGAAATTAATTCTTTTGAGACATTTAAAAAATCCTGCCATATTGTAAATACTATTCATGATACTGGGAATACAATAATAAGTAAAAACCAATACATGTTCCATGTCATCATAGCACTTGTACCGTACGAGCTTTGTGATCTGGATAAAGTAATGGACTCTTCTGAGGTTCAAAACTAGTTTATATTTTGTGAGGTGGAAGTATTTAATGCACATTTGCTGTATGAAGTTCTTCACATAAATGAAGGTAACTATTAGATGCCTAGACATAGTGGTTCCCTTCTCTATACCCACATCACATCCTTTTATTTTTCCTGATTGCAGGTTGTAATAAATTAAAGGCATATAACATGTTGCTTGCAGTATAGGCAAAAGCTTATTACACTAATTAAGTCTATAAACAAATTATGAAATTTTTATTTCTTTAAAAAATCTTAAAAGATGGAACTAATTATTGGTACCTTAGTAATCTATTTACAGGTTAACCAAATAAATGATTGCAAGTTTACGAGAAAGGTAAATTTGTCGGCAAATAACCACTACAGATATAGTTTAAAAAAACTTAAAAATTGATGATAAGTACTCTTAACAGGTCTATGATAAGCCTGGATTTTGTGGAATAGAAGGGCCTCTGACCTGTATGTGAGCATCTCTTCCATTGTGCAGGAGATTTAGGAAAGAATGACTATCCTTTGTGTCTTTTGGCAGGGGGTAGAAAGGCGAGGTTACTTAGTCAGGTGGAAATGGATTTGATATGGTTTATAAAGCATCTGAGCCAAAGATTCTGAGTTTAGGAAGATAAGCTCTGCTGCTGTCTCTTGTCCAACTAACGCTTCCAAGTGCTGCCCATAAGAATTTAAAAGAAGATCCCCAAATCTCCCTTGAATTCCTTCAATATTATGATGTTTGGTCATCATTGGCTTACCATCCTCTGAATGTTTCAGACAAATCTGAGCAAAACCTTGTCAGGTTAGCTTTCAGTCTGACAAAGTCCCATGATTACAGAAAAGGAAAAGTAACTTTTAGATTCACATAATCACTCACAATTATATTTGGAGACGTATCATTGATCTATGTTGTTGGTAGTTTAAGCATTCAGTGGTGACGAAGTCAAGCCAACCTCAGAAGTGGAAGTCCATATTGTTGAATCTATGGCAAGTCTGCCACCATGGCCACTTTGTAAACATTCAAACTGAGCAACCACAAGAATGGCTAGGAAAGAGGCTGACATTTCAGAGCATACCACTTTGTGCACTTTTGTACTGAGAACCTTCTGAATCTGTTAAGAAGTCACATCACCTACAAATAACTTCAATGTCTGTGTCCACTTCGATAGGTCCAGCTACGCAGCTCTTCTTCTGATCACTTTGTGCCAATATTTGTATGTTTTACTTTGAAGTCCATAACCATCCAACCAAGTTATTAGCAGCTACTCCGAAATCACTAAGGATCTGCACATCTGGGCAACTTTTGGTCCAATAAAATATGGAAGGTGATACAGAGAATCATAGAGCAGGATCTTAGATAGGCAGACAGGGTGTCAGATAGGCAGGGAATATTTAAGGCTGACTTTATGGAAGGAGTGAGTCTAGCAGACACCTAGAGGAAAGGAATTCTGGGCACAGAGAAAAAAAAAAATAAGGAGGACTTACTTAGTATGTTTTAGTGACAGCAAAGAGCCCAGTAGGTAGACAGAGAGAATGGAAGTGGGGGCAGGAAAAAAACAGTAAGAGCCAGACAGCCTAGTTGTCTGAATTCTCCACTACAACATAGGCTCCAACGTTAGTCAGGTAGCAAGAATCCTCACCTTCTTTCAATCTCTATTATAACACTTATGTCACTAATTGAAAGCTATCTCAATGTTTCTTTTTCCTTTTTTTTTTTTTTCTTTTTTGTGAAAGCTGATACAATGAATGACCACAATATTCAGTCAGGAGTTTAAATTTCAAGACAAATCTTTTCTAATTATTGGCTTTGTGATGTCAGTTAAAAAATTGCCAGAGCCTAATTCTGCATCTGTGAAGGACGATTGTTATCCATAATGCACTGTTTCTTATGAGTTTAAATAAGAAAATGTTTTTGAAAAAATTTGCTTGCAAATGCTAGACACTGTATCCATGTTCACTGCATTGCAATAGAAATTTAAGTCCTCTGTTTTCCCTTCAGCAACTCTAGCTTGAAGGAAAAATAACATCATCACAACCATGATGAAGTAGATCCTGATGACCATCACAAATCAATATTTCTCTAGTTTAGTCCTCACAAACAACTGTGAAAAATCTTAATTTCCTGTACTTCCTCCCAGCTAGCTCAAGACAAACCTTTAGCAGGTAGGTACAGTGATCCTGGCTGCTTTGCATAATCCTGGATTTTCTGGAGCATACTATAGTGTTTTCAAAATATTTGTTAGAGGAACTTTCCAGAAGCCACTGAAAGTTGCTTTACAACTTCTCATCCTAGAGCCTTGCCTAGGGCTACCATTAAGAAAACAATTTAAGTAACTTATGCCAGAGGGTCTGAGCTCTGTCTTTTCTCTCTGTATTTGATTTGCATAACTCAAACCAAATGGGCGCACGTCAGCATTCTTTACTTCTACCAACAACTGATTGACTGCTACTTCATTCATTCAGTGACTATTAATATTTTTCAAAGACCTTCCAGGCTCCATTTTAGGCTCTGTATCATTGAACATAAATGCCAAGTTTCTTGTCCTCGTGGGGCTTTTATTTCAATGGAGAGAGGAGAAGATCATAAGAACTACAGTGTATTATGAATAATATTATTTAGGGAAAGTATTGTTTTAAAATTCCAGTATATAAAGAAATAGCTTGAGAGTTGGTAGGGTAAGTCACTTAGCAGTTTTTTTTGTTTTGTTTTGTTTTGTTTTCTCAGAGAAAGTGTTTACACTAAGAAACTGTTTTTGTTTTTGTTTTTTTCTCAAAGTGTTTACACTAAGAAACATGTCTCTTTTCTTATACCAGTTAGTTAGATGACTCTAAAGTCTAGTTTACAATGGACAGTGCTGGTTAATCCTGTTATCTAAATGTTATTAATTATTAATGGTACTCCTTCACCGTGGGGTTTAGAAGATAAATCCCAGTCATAATAACAATATGGATTCTATTAAAAAATTGATAGCTCTAGTAATATTTCACATGAGACTAGCAGTCTGTCCAGCCATAATACTTGTTGTAAAAATTTTAGTATGTTCCAACCCTATTGCCTATATTAGGAAACAATTTGAGGATAACACTACTTTTCTGATTGATTATATGTGATCTTGTCTATAAGACAAAGAAAACTGCAGCAGAATCAAGTTTTATAGGAATATGTAAAATGCACAAATGTCAAGCGTGTATGAGTGACCTCATTTTCTGCCAGGATTATGAGCCACACCCATTCACAGATGGTGTTACACCCTTCCGTCTGATTTCAGGTCACCATTCTTTCACCATTTCACAATATCTCACAACTTGGAGCTGGTCCGAAATCCAAGTCCATAGGTAACCTCCATGCATTCTTCAAAGTAAAGTGCCACATTTACTGTAGTATGTACATAGGTCTTGACAGAGCAGGAGCATCACCATCTTGGACAAGCACTGTCATTCTAAAATTCCCCTTGATCAAAAACTGCCTAAATCTAAAAAGCATCAGCCTAATGACTAAGGCCAGCATGACCATAAACCACAAATGACATCTCCAACAAGAAACATTCTAACCCTAAGATAAACCCCTCCCTGACCAGAGACATGCCAGCCCCGAGATAACCTCACCTCCAGCCGGAGAGATGTCAGCCCCAACATAACCTCCCCTCCAACCAGAGACATTCCAACCCCACAATAAACTTCTCCCCGACACAGAAACATTCTAACTCTGTGGTAAGTTTACTCACCCTGAACCCTTAAATACTCCTAGTCTGTAAGAGAGGGTGCTACTGACCAAACTCGGCCAGAAGCCCCTCTCAGGTTTATTCTCAAAAATAAACCTGTGTTTGACTGTTGAATCACTTTTTGTATTTCTTTCCTCTTTAACTCTTACAGTTCTAAAACGTTTAACATGTAAAACTGTTACCACCTTTGTATTGGATTCCTATCTTTTCATTGCTTTTATGATTCACCGATGAATTGTTTTAATCTTGTGTCTCCAACCCCATTCTTCCTGTAAGTTCTGTGGTTGTTATTGTACAATTTTGCAAAGTGTGGTGATTTTTAGGAATCCAGGGCTCTCATTATAGCAGAAATGGCTAAAGTTTCTTATTGATTCAATCATACATTCTTGTATTTAACAGCAACTAATTCTTAAAATCTTGATTCACAATAATTAGTTTAAATAGCATGCTTTGTGTTCAACCAATGAGACTTCTTGATTAACTTCCCTGCTTTCCTAGATAGCAGTTATGTGGCAGGCCAGGTCTACCTAGTGGCTGAACAGGCAAACCTCCATACCAACAGTTTCAGCACTGACTGAATGGTTAAGTTAAATATTAAAAGCTGAAAGAACCAGTGCCCTTAGACAAAGGCTGAGATGTAACAAAAGTCCACCAAGAGTTTTGCCCAGGCCTTTCCTGGGCCTTGAAGCATGACAAGATAATGAAGGAATTCTTAATAGAACCCAGTTAGAATTAAGCAAATTTTACTGGGGGTCTGAAGAAATTCCCCAAGCTTCCACAAACAACCCCACAAACAACTTCCACAAACCCCAAATTTTACTGGGGGTCTGAAGGAGCTCTCCAAACCTCCATGATTTAGCATGAGACAAAATAAGAGTAATCACCCCAGCACCTGGACCCATTTAGATTAAGTAAATTTACTGAGGCTCCAGAGGAAGGTCTTTAGGACTCAGATCTTAGTTATAGATTGAAAGAAGTTAATCACTTATGTCTTTAGATGAATGCACGCAGATATATAGCTTAGAAGGTATATAAGTTTCTAAGCTATATATACTTACATGTAGAAATATAGCTTAGAAGGTATATAAGCTCTGGAAAACTTTGTAATTTTTGAGTTGGTCTGGCAATGTTTTCCAGGACTTCTTCCTGTACCTGATTACAGAAATAAACTCCTTCCTTTCACAGTTCATCTGCATCTCCATATTGGGCTGTGAGAATAAACAGCCCGACTCTTAGTTTGGTCAGGGAACAGTTAAATACTCAGCTCAGTTCTCAGCAGAACAGAGTCAGGAAAGTAAAAATAGGCAGTAAAAAAAATAATGTTTTACGTTTCTGCTACACATTATATGTTTCACTTAAATAACATTTAGTTAAACCCTATGAGGTAGATTTATAAACTCATTTTTATAAGTGAAGAAAAGAAAAGTTTAACTAAGAAATTTAGGCCAGGCACAGTGGTTCACACTTGTAATCCCACCACTTTGGGAGGCTGAGGCAGATGGATCACTTGAGGTCAGGAGTTTGAGAGCAGCCTGGCCAACATGGTGAAACCCCTTCTCTACCAAAAAGTACAAAAATTAGCTGGGCATGATGGCATGCACCTGTAATTCCAGCTACTCGGGAGGCTGAGGTGGGAGAATTGTTTGAACCCAGGAGGCGGAGGTTGCAGTGAGCAGAGATTGTGCCATTGCACTCCAACCTGGGCAAGAGAGTGAGACCCTGTCTGGGGAAAAAAAAAAAAAAGCAAATTACAGTGTATTGAGTTGTCCATATTAATACACTGAGCTGATCAAGTCAGATTAATGAGCTGATCAAGTCAGAATTTTCAACTCGTGGCCTATCCAATTCCAAAGCTCATAACCTGTCACTCTAGTTCTTTATTGGCTTAGATAGAGAAAAATTGATATTTCAGACTCTCAGTATTTACCACATAACTCTCTATAAGGTAAACCTTCTTAAAATAAATGCTGTAGATGAAGAGGTAATTTGTGGTTTTAATTTTGTGGCTGGATGTTATAAGAGTGAATCTCTTTGATAGTTAAAAAAAAAAAAAAGAGGTAGCTACCAAGTTTAAGTCACATCCATAGTCCAGTATCTATCACAAAGCTGGGTTGAGGGGGAAAAAATGAGGAAGAGAGAAAGAAAGGAAGACAAAGAGAAAAAAAAAAAAAAAAGACAAAGGCACACAAGAAGAAAGGGAATTAATAAATAAGTAAATATTGTTTATCTGCAGTTTATGTTTCATATCAAAATTCCTCCCCATCTCGGTCATCAGGATGTGGAAAGCAATGGATTTTCCCTGTCAAAATAAATTACCTTGATTATTCGTGCTGATGAATCCCAGGACTCACTCATTGCAATACAAAGGATTTTGTGGTCTCTAGCTAGTTCCTGAGATCTACAAGAGCATGCAGACCGAAGGTTAATTACAATATTCTACTAATTGCATTTCCTTGTCCTGTACCATATGGAAACAATGGAAGAAATGTGTCTATAATTAAGACTTGAAAACTCTCCACTGGATAGCCAGTGAAAGCCTCACAATGCAGGTCTCAGATGAAGAGAAATCATTGCCTTTTATCTTTCAAAGAAAAAAAGCCGCTGATAACAGTGTATTCATGGATTCTAGATCAGTCTTGTAACTTTTTTTGTCACTTTTAGAAGTCCTTGTTGGACTTGTAACAGTTAGAAGTGGGAGATATTTGGATTCTTAAATGACACTTATAATGACACAATCTTAATAATTTAGAGTAAAATCAGACCTCCTTGTTCTCTTGCAATGTGTGCCTTGATCAACAAGTTACTTATCCTTTATTTACAATTATGATGTTATCCCGTGGGACCAAAGTAAAGCTATGGATTAGGCAGTTACATCTTGGAATAGAGTACAAATTAATATTAAACAAATACAAACTATACATACAGAAAAATTTTAAGAGATACTGATGTTTATTTAAAATTATTAAATGCAATTTCATTCAGGGTCACTAAGCTTCAACAATCTTTCCCTATTAATGTGCAAGAAAACACTGTTAGAACTAAAGTAATCTGAGTACCAATTTTATCTTCCTGGAGATGTCTGTTATACACAAAAGAGAAAAATGAAACAGTCCACTTAAAGGAGTCAATTATTTTTGGAGGCTTGTTGTGTGAATGGAAGACATTTTAGCTTTATCCCAGTACTTATATAAACCAGCTTAGAGGCTTAAAGGAACCAATTCACAGATGTCCTCAAGTGAAGTGGCTAAATGGTGTGATTTCAAAAATAAAAGACTTGAATATGTAATTAGCTGCCTGTTCCTCATTCAGTAATTTGCTCTATCTAGCTGTGAATTCACCTAACTTCCTCTTTGAATATATGCATTAGATATCCATAAATAGCAATGCATAGCATTTTTAAGGTTCTTTAAGAAATGAATCTATGACCATTTTTGTTCATAGCAATTGGTTGCTTGATCTGAATACATTCAATGGTTAGTTCTGCTAAGCAAAGAAAAGTGAGCAGTACCAGGTGCTGTTAAAGTTAATGATCACATTACTTGTTCACACTACATTTGTTTATTAACTGCATCTCCTCACTGAACTGGCTTGGAGCACTGCATAATAACAGATTAGCTGCATGATGCATTTGTATGGTGCAAATGGGAAGCACAGGTCTTTATGATCACATTTGACTCAGAGTCTGAACCAGTGCAATAGGTACAGTAGGTAATTGTCCTGGTTTGTAGATTAGTAATGAAGATAGGAAAGATGAAATTGTAATGATAAAATTATGCATTATATTCTGGCAGACTCAGAGTTTAAATTTGTGTCAGTCCAGATAACAACAACAAAAAAAACAGTAATAAAACAAAAAGCAAAATGACTCTAGACAAGTTCCTGAGAAGTCTGGCTGTACTACTGCCTCACTCTTAGCCATGGGCAATTCTCCTAACATCCTACATCTCCATTTTCAAGTTTTCAATACCTCCAATGAAGGGATTGGTTTTACCTACTAGAGATGATGTGAGAATCAGTGAGTTTATGCAGGTTATACCCTTAGTACAGTGTCTGTCACATATAGGCATCAGGAAATATTGACATATAAAATAACTCTTATATTTTGCACTGTATTTTAGAGCTTTCAGAGCAATTTTATTTACTCCTCAAATTTTAAATCAGTTCATTTTCCTACCCCAGTTGACAACATCACTACCAAGGGAGAAAAGCCGAGCAAGGAGGGGAATGTAATGGGTTGCAGTCACTTTTGGGTTGAGCTTTAATATCCTAGTTGGCTCAGCATCTGTGTTTGCAAAGAAAAATAATCTATGTTGATAAATCAAAGCCCCATCCCTAAGGTCACATAACTCTATATGAAGCAGAAGTAGGATTGGAACCCAGTTTTTAAAATTTTTGTGGGTACATAGTAGGTGTATATATTTATGGGTTCCATGAGACGTTTCAATGCAGGTATGCAACATGAAATAAGCACATCATGGAGAATGGGGTATCCGTCTCCTCAAGCATTTATCCCTTGAGTTACAAACAGCCAAATTACACTCTTTAAGTTATTTTAAAACGTGCAATTATTATTGACCATAGTCACCCTATTGTGCTATTAAATAGTGGGTCTTATTTATTCTTTCTATTTTTGCCTGTTAACCAACACAACCTCCCCTCCCAGGCATCCACTACCTTTCCCAGCCTCTGGTAACCATCCTTCTATGATGCCAATATGTTCAATTGTTTTGATTTTCAGATCCCACAAATAAGTGAGAACATGAGATGTTTGTCTTTCTGTGCCTGTCTTACTTAACATAATGATCTGGAGATCCCAGTTAAGTAGAACTCAGTTTTGAATGACTTGAAAATTCATACTGTTTCCTCTATTCCAGGTGTTTGCAAACTTTGGCCTGTGGGGCAAATCCAGCCCACAGCTTTCTTTTGTTGGATATGTGTGCTAAGGATGATTTTTACATTTTAAAATCGTTCAAAAAATTATTAAAAGAGCGAGCGTATTTTATGATATGTGAGAATTACGTTTTTTGGGTTTTTTTCTTCTTTTTTTGAGTCACAGTCTCGCTCTGTCACTCAGGCTGGAGTGCAGTGGTGCAATCTCAACTCACTGCAACCTCTGCCTTCCGGGTTCAAGTGATACTCATGTCTCAGCCTCCCAAGTATCTGGGAATACAGGTGTGCGCCACCACAACTAGCTAATTTTTGTATTTTTAGTAGAGATGGGGTTTCACCATGTTGGCCAGGCTGGTCTCAAACTCCTGACCTAAGTGATCCACCCATCTGGGTCCCCCAAAGTGCTGGGATTACAAGCATGAGCCACTGCACCTGGTAGAAAATTACATTTTATTAATATTTATTGTCCATAAATAGAGTTCTGTTGAAACACAACCACACTCATTTGTTTGCGTATTGTCTATGTCTGCATTTGCATTACAACCGTAGAATCAGAGGTTGCAACAGATGCTTTACGGCATGTAAGTCTAAAATATCACTTCATTGGCTCTTTATGGAAAATGTTTGCAGATACCTGCTCCATATTGTTACTTTCCCAATATTTTTCAATAGTTCAACATTACTGATCTTCCATATATTATTCCATATATTATTATTCCAAATAATAAGTAATATTGTTTACTTATTTTCATATTAAAGCAATTTCATTGCTTAAATAAATTTATTTGTTTAAAAAAACATTTGGTGTTACTTAAATATAAAACCTTTATTTAAAAGTAAACATAAATACAATAAATGCATATGTATTAAATTCATTTATGAGTATACCAGCAAAGTGAGTTTTAGTATCTCCTGTGGTTGGTATAATATAATTGGAAAGCACTTTACTGTTCTATTCAATAATCAAGGTAGATTATTTGTCATAAAAACAGATGATGCTGCAATTTTTTTCCTACTTCAGGTTCTGGAGAGATGCTGTTGCCTCGTG
Organism: Mandrillus leucophaeus; assembly: GCF_000951045.1. Taxonomy (NCBI): domain Eukaryota; kingdom Metazoa; phylum Chordata; class Mammalia; order Primates; family Cercopithecidae; genus Mandrillus; species Mandrillus leucophaeus. Next base: position 84,131 of record NW_012107219.1, read on the forward strand.
TCTTCAGAGACGATACATCAGGGAGCAATGTAGGTTGAAGGATTGGTATTTATAAATGAATGAAAAGAGAAGGGGAGAAATTGTAGGAGAACTAGCAGAGATAATCTGAGTAGCATAAACTATGGTAGTGACATGGGAGATCCCAGGTGGTAGTGGCCTTATGGAAGGCAGAGTGGGGTTTGTGGGAGATGTTTTACCCCAAGTACAATACGGGAAACTGCTTATAGTATTAGGGACTTCCTAATTTGGTGCCTGGGATACCTAGATGTATTTACACATCTAATATAGGAGAACATAGAAATTCTAAAAAAAATACCTATTCCCCATCACTAAGCTTGATTCATTCATTTGTTCATGGCATAACCCTGTACCAGGCACCACTCTAGGCTGTTTAGTGATCAAGAGAGACAAACGACATGCCTTTATTTATTTATTTATTTATTTTTATGTTTATTTTTTTATTTTGTCCGGGTGCAGTAACTCATGCCTGTAATCCCAGCACTTTGGGAGGTCAAGGCGTGTGGATTGCAGTGTCAGGAGTTCAAGACCAGTCTGGAAAAGATGGTGAA
>NW_012107219.1:85549-87333 GCF_000951045.1 Mandrillus leucophaeus
TTGTAGATTTTGTAGACTTTTTACAAGAATTTTAGTAGACGTTCAATAAAGAAAGACTTTCTAGAATTATAAGTGACTTTTATCTGAGAAGAGGTCATTGATAATTACCTGTAGAAAGGCAATACATGTGTATGGGGGGTAGCACAGAGAATAATTTTAACTAAACAAGGAAGACTCACACTGAAAACAGTCTCAGAGAAGGATGAATGTGGACAGTGGAGTGTGCTTAGGTATAGTAAATTGCAGGCTGGGTGCAGTGGCTCACACCTGTAATCCCAGTACTTTAGGAGACTGAGATGGGTGGATCACCTGAGGTCAAGAGTTCGAGACCGGCCTGGCCAACATGGTGAAACCCCATCTCTACTAAAAATGCAAAAAGAATTAGCTGAGCATGGTGGTGGGCACCTGTAATCCCAGCTACTCGGGAGGCTGAGGCAGGAGAATCGCTTGAACCTGGAAGGCGGAGGTTGCCCTGAGCCAAGGTCATGCCATTCCACTCCAACCTGGGCGACAAGAGCAAAGCTCCATCTAAATAAATACATAAATAAATAAGTAAATAAATTGCAAAGTTTCTCAGTGTTAATGTACAGATCCTTAATAGCGTAGCCTGGTTGCTAGTAACGAAAGCAAGGCTTCTCCTCTTCCTTCTTCCTCTCTCTTTCTTGTTTGATGGTCTTTTTCACATGCCCTCATAAGTCGTTTGAGGCCTGAGACTAGACCCTGTTTATCACAGTCCTCAAGACCTACCCCAGGATATTGCCAACTGAGGGAGGACCCTGAACAGTTTACTCATGTCTTTATACCCAGTAATTCTTCTTGACCCCTCTTTAGCCTGTCTCATCTCCACTTTAGAGTTGGGGATAGATACATCCTCACTGTCTCAGGTCGGGCTAGCACGTGACACAATTCTGGGGAAAGCGGAATAAGTAGACATTCATTGGGAGCTTTCTGGAGTCTAACATCCACCCGCCCATTTTCCCTTTGCTTTTACACAAACATGAGGGCTCAGCCTTGCAGAAATAATGTATATCCATGATGGAACACCCCAGAAAGCCCCAGATATAAAGGCCTTAATTTTGCTAAATCACAGAATCCTTGTTAGTAGCCATGTGCAATTAGACTTTCTTCATCATGAACAGAATAAGTTTTATTCAAGTGAAATGTTGGGTGACTTCTGTCCAAGCACTTTACCCTCTCTTAAGCACTTGTGATAGACTAGTGAACAAGACAATGAGATATTTTGCTACATGCAGATGAAAGCATTCTAGGCTCATGAAAGATGTAGTTCTTATTTTCATCAGTCATTCAACCCTGAGTTGAAGTTTATCCTGACCCTTCTTAGAAGACCCTCACTACCTCTGAGGCAGTCTGTGATGGTGGCTGTGACAGTGGAAATGCTGTTGTCCATAATAACATCTTCACATAAGTATAATCTATACATTGAGGAAAGTGGCATCTTAATATTTACAAACTTTGGCCACATCCTTGTTCTTATGGGAAAGGTACTACCTTTTGAGGCTAAGAGTGGAGGTAACAATAGCCCAATTAATAGATAAAGATAAAAGCAAAAGTCAAAGTAAAACAAATATGAACAACTTTCCCTAAGTCATGCACAGAATAATAGAAAGATTCTAAGACTACTCTCTTCTTGTACCAAATCTTTAGTCACATGCTGAATATGATGGGAAGGAAGCAGGAGTACCATTTGGCATTAAAAAACAAATACTGGCCGGGCGCGGTGGCTCAAGCCTGTAATCCCAGCACTTTGGGAGGCCGAGACGGGC
>NW_012107219.1:87828-92984 GCF_000951045.1 Mandrillus leucophaeus
TGTGGATTCACATTGTAAACTAGCTTGCTTCATATCCATTGAAGGTCAATATAGGAAAGTGGGAAATTCATTTCTCATTGAATATCTCAAAGCTTGATATCACACTTGGGCTATTTCAGTAGCTGAATTCTCCTCCTTTTTGCTAGAGAAGGTTCTCTGCATAGCCACCTCTGTGTGTCATAATCATTGAGTGTTTTATGGTGTCCAGAACCCCACCAGGAACAATTCTTTCTCTCCCTCTCTCTGACATAATCTTAACTTTTATGAAACATCCTCTATTCATATCATAGTTCTGTTAGTAGTGATGATAATTATCTTTATAGTAACCCAATCCTCCATGAAATCCTAAATGCTATTCTACAGTTTAAAGGGTGGGTCAGACAGAATAAGAAAAATATGGTTTTGTAGTTTGCACTGGAGTCTAGACAAAGGTCATGAGCAATAATAAAAGTGCATATTATAATAAAATGTAATATGTACCAAATGTGAGGCACAGATGAAAACCTTAATAAAAGTGCAGGAATAACAAGAGATCACTGAGGCTACAAAATTAAGGAAAGTCTGATTAAACAGATGATATTTAATTATACCTGAAAGAAGACTAGAAGGCTGTTACTCAGATATATATATATATTTATCTCACATAGGATTTTATTTCTCAGTCACTTTGCCAGCTGGAGACCTCTGGCTGGCAATGACACTGCCTGGCCTTCTTTGGGCCTGGGCTCACTGCAGGAGATGCCTTGTCTACTCAACTCATGGCTCCAGGGCTAATTGAGCCCCGGTGCTGCTTCCCATCACGTGGGGTGGCTGCCCTCCACTGGCAGAGGGCAGAGGGCCACTGTGCTACTGCTTTCTTCATATCTGCATTCAGTAGGGTCCCAAGTTCTTGGCCTGCATCCAAGAAGAATGAGGTTACATTGACAATTGAAGAGTCCAGTGGGTGGAGAAAAGTTTTACTGAGCAATGAAACAGCTCTCAGCAGAGATGGGATGCCAGGGAGGTTCCCCACCAGAAGTCAGAGGGTCTCTCCCTCAGTCTAGCTGGATGCAAGGCTTTTATCAGCTCAGAATGGGGGAGTATGTGCTGATTGGTTTGTGAGTATGCAATAAAAGACTAAAACAAAGGCACCATTCAAAGGTGGGCATGACAATGCATAAAACCAATTAGGTGGCTAACATGGTGAAACCCTGTTTCTACTAAAAATACAAAAATTGGCCATGCATGGTGACACGCGACTGTAATTCCAGCTACTCGGGATGCTGAGACAGAAGAATTGCTTGAACCCAGGAGGCAGAGGCTGCAGTAAGCCAAGATCATGCCACTGCACTCTAGTCTGGGGGACAAGAGTGAAACACCATCTCAAAAAAAAAAAAAAAAAATTAGGGAAGGATCGGTATATGTAAATTGGGTGAAGGGTGGGGATCTATCAGAGGAAAGCACACCAAATGGGAAAGGGGTTCTAAACCTTGACTGTGGATTTTAGGCTTTAAAATGTCTTTGACTTGAAGGTGCAGTTTCACTGGGGACCTTCCCCTATCTGCCTAAGATTTGTCTGCCTCCAGTTGCTCTACATATATATCTATATGTGCAGAAAAAGTATTACAGACTAGTGAAAAAGCACAAGCAAAAGCCCAGTGGTAGGAAAGAGCTTGCCATATTTGGAAGGGTTGGCATGACCCACTGTACTGCAATAGACAGTTGCTATGAAAGAATACTGAAAAATCAGATTTGAAAGATGAGTGAGAACCGTCAGGACTCTAAGCTAAAGCTCAGCCATTATAATCCCAGTGACCTGCACATATACGTCCAGATGGCCTGTAGGTGCAAGAAGTCTGGAGCAGTTGAAAAATCACAAAGAAGTAAAACAGACAGTTCCTGCCCTAACTGATTAACCAACATTACAACATTCTACCATTGTGACTTGTCCCTGCCCTACCTTAGCTGATCAGTCAACTTTGTGACATTCTTCTTCTGGATAATGAGTTTTATGATCTCCCCACCATGTACCTTGTGACCCCCTCCTCTGCTAACAATACATAACCACCTTTTACTGTAATTTTCCATTACCTACCCAACTCCTATAAAGCAACTCCTTCCCCATCTCCCTTCACTGATTCTCTTTTCAGAGTCAGCCCACCAGCACCCAGGTGAATTAAAAGCTTTATTGCTCACACAAAGCCTGTTTGGTGGTCTCTTCACACAGACGCGCTTGATATTTGGTGCCAAAACCCGGGATCGAACGAGGGGATGTATTCGTGCAGGCTTGGGGTCAAAGGCCTGACAAGAACCACAGAGGGAAGCCATTGAATGCCAAGCCTAAGTGTTAGGAATTTATGCTGCAGGCAGTGGAGAGCCTTGAGGGTGTTCTGAGCATGGCAGTGAGTTCTACATGCCAGAGAGTTGGAAACCAAGTCCAACACCCCATGCAGGAAGTGGGAGAAGACTGAACATATAGTCTCTCCCTCTACTGGGCCAGATTTGAGAAAGCATTTTTCTTTCATTGTAAACTTTTTCTTTGCCGCATGAAAGCCAACACATCCCACAGAGGGTCTCAAAAACGCTGACAGTGCATTTCCTGTTTTCAATGCCCCCTTCTAAGAAGCAGTAGCCCTCTAATCTCATTGAATTCTGGCTTAACTTTGAACTTGCAATTCAAAATAAAACCCTGTGATTTACTATTTCATGGTGCTATTAAAAAAGTCAAAGGAATGTTAATGATTCTTAACCTGCATAATGAGTTCTATAAAGGAAAGGAAAGGTCAACAGATACAACTGAGAAGAGAAAGGAGGTTGTCTAGCAGCCACAGTGAAAGTTTTGGAGGATGACTACAATGGGCACGAAAAGACCCTAGAAGGACCTCAGTAATTCAATTTAGCATAATAATGTGTGAGTGCTTGAGGACCAAACATCAATGCTACTTAAGATCAGAATCTTTAATTTTCTTTAATGGCCTTCAGATAATAAGAAAAAAACATTAAATTTTCAGAGGTTCTGTAGCTGTTGAAAACAGACTGATCAGAACATTCATTTTAATAAGTACCCAGGTGATTGTGATGAAATCAGAATCAAATCCACAGAAATAAACCTAGAGAAATTCTGGTTTGTCCTTCACTTGTTTTTGATCCTCACAAAAGCCATTTCACAAATATTTTATGTACAGGGAATCATAGACTTGAGAGGGGTTAAAAGATACAGAGGTCACAGCTCCTGAGTGGTTCTGCTGTATCTTAAAGCCATGTCTTCTAATCCAAGTACTGGTTCTGTGTCTATAGTCCCTTAGTTCATATACAGTAAAACTAAATTCATAGTGGATTGCTTAATTTCAAAAGTTAAATCAGTCTCAATTCTAGAATTCAAACACGTTACTAGAGTCACAAAACCACGCCACCTTCATTTGCAATTCACTTATGAACTTCCCCAGATTCATGACTCCATTGACCACCATCCCGCATTGCACTATATACACAAAACCTAACTTTTTGCTCTATATGCCACACCACCATATGTGCAAAACCATTGCACTATATATATGCAAAACCTAAGTTTTGCACTTGTATTAAAAGGTTCACCCTCTTTGTCCTCTGAAGTCCTTTAAGGAAAGCAAATGTGGTATTTTGCTTGTTTGTTTTTGTTACGATTTCAGAAACATAGTAAATTTATCTGTGGTTTGAGGTGGGGCACAATCAGGGGAGCTGGAGCTGAAGACAAGACAATGGGGCTCTATGTTAGTCTCTCTATTATTTGAGGCAGGTAACTTCCCCTCCGAGCCACAGGAAACTCTTCCATGAATGGGGTCTGCTTATCTATCTAGCAGGAGAAACCAGACAAGAAGTTTGAGTTAGTTTTAACTGCCACCTCAATCTTTGATGCCTCCTCAGAAATTAGGTATTTTTATATTTATTTTAGCAAACAGCAGAGTCTCTTTTTTCTAAAAGGGTATTTGAATAAAACAGATAAAAGTGGAGTTCTCTAGTTGTAATTATGCCACAACACAGGCTCTGAGGTGGTTCTTGGGGGAATCTTCAGAAATGTTTACAAATCTGACAAGTACAAGAGTAAAACTTCCAGGGCTTCAAATTCCAGGAGTGTGTAGGAAGCAGTACGAACCTGAGAAGACTCAGGGGACCACTGGTTTCAGTTCCAACCCATAACTTTAGTTACCCACGAGAGTAACTTTTCACAGATCACATCTCTTTTGCTAAATCTATGTTTTACATTTTAGAATAACCAACAATTAGCATATATGATTTCTGAGGTTTATTTCAGCTATTTCATACTACATAATAAGTTATAATTCAGAGATGAGGTCAGTGCTAGGGCCTTTAAAAATCTCACTAGATGGTAAGCTTCATGAGGGCATCTGCATATGTGTGCATAGCACTGACCATGTGGTAGGCAAGCCAAAAACACAACAAAAAAACAGCCTCAGTGGCTTTCATAATACAAAACACAGATGGCACCAAAATCATTTACATTTGATTTGGAAATGTATCTTAGGTTTAGCTTTATTTTGTCAAAGAATGCTTAAAGAATGTTTTAGAGTGTGTGCTGTGTATCACTTAAACATTTGGTATAAATGTTTGAATTATATCCCTTCATGTTTAAAATTTGCTATTTATAAGCAGTCAGTTCATGTGTGCGTGTGTGTATACACACACACAGATATATATATACTAGCACAATGCATAATATATGACAACCACTGAATCAATATTTGATGGATTATATAAGACATGTGTGACATATCCATATACAGGTGTGCTCATGTGTGAATATAGCCACATGTCTGTGAGTGTGTGTATGCGTATATGTGTAATTATTCAACTCTGACTTCTAAACATGCCCCTGTATAGTTAAGTGAGAAAAAAGCCAGATTAACTGACCCATTTGACAATACATCTTTTACTCAATACCTGTCTGACACCTCTTAGAAAGTCATGATAAATGATTAATGAGTACTTAAAGTACAAATGCATGTTTTGTTTCCAGCTATTTATTTAGATAGCCCATTTTGGTTTCTAATCAAGACAGAAAGTAATGCATCCAACATTGAGGGCTCACACTTTGAAAGCATTTGAGGGAAAATGCCCTGGAGCATAGGCCTCCTCTGGCACAGGCAGACACACACATACTCGCAGACTGACAGATCGGT
>NW_012107219.1:93034-104295 GCF_000951045.1 Mandrillus leucophaeus
CCTTCACTTGTTTTTGATCCTCACAAAAGCCATTTCACAAATATTTTATGTACAGGGAATCATAGACTTGAGAGGGGTTAAAAGATACAGAGGTCACAGCTCCTGAGTGGTTCTGCTGTATCTTAAAGCCATGTCTTCTAATCCAAGTACTGGTTCTGTGTCTATAGTCCCTTAGTTCATATACAGTAAAACTAAATTCATAGTGGATTGCTTAATTTCAAAAGTTAAATCAGTCTCAATTCTAGAATTCAAACACGTTACTAGAGTCACAAAGCCACGCCACCTTCATTTGCAATTCACTTATGAACTTCCCCAGATTCATGACTCCATTGACCACCATCCCGCATTGCACTATATACACAAAACCTAACTTTTTGCTCTATATGCCACACCACCATATGTGCAAAACCATTGCACTATATATATGCAAAACCTAAGTTTTGCACTTGTATTAAAAGGTTCACCCTCTTTGTCCTCTGAAGTCCTTTAAGGAAAGCAAATGTGGTATTTTGCTTGTTTGTTTTTGTTACGATTTCAGAAACATAGTAAATTTATCTGTGGTTTGAGGTGGGGCACAATCAGGGGAGCTGGAGCTGAAGACAAGACAATGGGGCTCTATGTTAGTCTCTCTATTATTTGAGGCAGGTAACTTCCCCTCCGAGCCACAGGAAACTCTTCCATGAATGGGGTCTGCTTATCTATCTAGCAGGAGAAACCAGACAAGAAGTTTGAGTTAGTTTTAACTGCCACCTCAATCTTTGATGCCTCCTCAGAAATTAGGTATTTTTATATTTATTTTAGCAAACAGCAGAGTCTCTTTTTTCTAAAAGGGTATTTGAATAAAACAGATAAAAGTGGAGTTCTCTAGTTGTAATTATGCCACAACACAGGCTCTGAGGTGGTTCTTGGGGGAATCTTCAGAAATGTTTACAAATCTGACAAGTACAAGAGTAAAACTTCCAGGGCTTCAAATTCCAGGAGTGTGTAGGAAGCAGTACGAACCTGAGAAGACTCAGGGGACCACTGGTTTCAGTTCCAACCCATAACTTTAGTTACCCACGAGAGTAACTTTTCACAGATCACATCTCTTTTGCTAAATCTATGTTTTACATTTTAGAATAACCAACAATTAGCATATATGATTTCTGAGGTTTATTTCAGCTATTTCATACTACATAATAAGTTATAATTCAGAGATGAGGTCAGTGCTAGGGCCTTTAAAAATCTCACTAGATGGTAAGCTTCATGAGGGCATCTGCATATGTGTGCATAGCACTGACCATGTGGTAGGCAAGCCAAAAACACAACAAAAAAACAGCCTCAGTGGCTTTCATAATACAAAACACAGATGGCACCAAAATCATTTACATTTGATTTGGAAATGTATCTTAGGTTTAGCTTTATTTTGTCAAAGAATGCTTAAAGAATGTTTTAGAGTGTGTGCTGTGTATCACTTAAACATTTGGTATAAATGTTTGAATTATATCCCTTCATGTTTAAAATTTGCTATTTATAAGCAGTCAGTTCATGTGTGCGTGTGTGTATACACACACACAGATATATATATACTAGCACAATGCATAATATATGACAACCACTGAATCAATATTTGATGGATTATATAAGACATGTGTGACATATCCATATACAGGTGTGCTCATGTGTGAATATAGCCACATGTCTGTGAGTGTGTGTATGCGTATATGTGTAATTATTCAACTCTGACTTCTAAACATGCCCCTGTATAGTTAAGTGAGAAAAAAGCCAGATTAACTGACCCATTTGACAATACATCTTTTACTCAATACCTGTCTGACACCTCTTAGAAAGTCATGATAAATGATTAATGAGTACTTAAAGTACAAATGCATGTTTTGTTTCCAGCTATTTATTTAGATAGCCCATTTTGGTTTCTAATCAAGACAGAAAGTAATGCATCCAACATTGAGGGCTCACACTTTGAAAGCATTTGAGGGAAAATGCCCTGGAGCATAGGCCTCCTCTGGCACAGGCAGACACACACATACTCGCAGACTGACAGATCGGTGCCTGCCCTTCTTATACATATATCCACAGTCCACTATGATTTTAGAATGAAGAGCAATTGGCGTATGATCAAAATAATTTTTTAATGTGCAAACAATTACTCACCCTAAATTAGCCTTCAGTCTCCACATGAAGCCTTCAGCCTCCACGATAGGGAAGTGGCAAGACACAGCCTGAAAAACAGACTTCTTATTTCCAGTTTGAGCCCTAATTTTCTTTGCCTATCACACTCCACATGTCATCTCACATGTCACTTCTAGAAATTCCAAAAGTGGATTTCCTGTAGTTCCCCCTGCTACTTTCCTTTTTTGAACATGAGGCACACTTCAATGTTTTTTATTTATTTATTTATTTGTTTGTTTATTTTGAGATGGATTCTCACTCTGTCACCCAGGCTGGAGTGCAGTGGTGCAATCTTGGCTCACTGCAACCTCCGCCTCCTGAGTTCAAGTGATTCTCCTGCCTCAGCCTCCTGAGTAGCTGCGATTACAGACACACATTACCATGCCCAGCTAATTTTTGTATTTTTAGTAGAGTCGGGATTTCACCATGTTGGTCAGGCTGATCTCGAACTCCAGACCTCGTGATCCGCCCATCTCGGCCTCCTAAAGTGCTGGGATTACAGGTGTGAGCTACCGCACCCGGTCACTTCAACGTTTTATTAAACTGCGCTATGCTTCTCCAGGTCAGTCCATCTTCTGGTTCAGCTCAGTTCTAGTATCTTGCTCTCTGGCACAAATCCTCACATATGGTGCCTTTGCCTGGTTCACTCTAGCTCTGAAAATTGAACGCATACACCCAAAGGGTCAGAAGACGCTCTACAAAGAAGATCAACATGACATGATGAAAACCAAGACCTTAAAAGACTATGACTAAAGGCTGGAGAATGGAGGGGACTTTTGCAAGTTCATATAGTTACATTGATTTGAAGTACCTGGGTCTTCTCATTCCTACATTGACAGCAACCTACTTTTCAGAATTTAAAAATTCCTGCAAATATGCCTACATAAAACAAAACAAAAAAAAAAACCAGTTTCCCTGTAAAGCAGAAACAAAAGGTAGCTTTTCATTAATTTAGCAGGTTACTTCAAATATTATCGCACCACCAAAGAAAGTTACTGTTATTAGCCAACAAGCAAACCTCCTAATTCCTAATCGTCATTCTCTCTTCCTCTCTCCCTCTCTTTTACTCAAAATAATCCAATTACTGCAAGTGCTAGATTCTATTCTCATTGATAAGCTTGAGGAAATGGGGCAAAACATTTGATTCCACCCTCTCAGTGTCTGTGATTAGCGTCCCACCAATCCAGATGGGTTCCCAAAACTGTAAATCAGAAGCCGGATAACTCTGTGTATGCTGAATTCTTTTCAGAAACCTCTCTGGCAAAAAGGAAAATGAATCAAGTTACTTGATAAAAATCCAGTATATACCCTCTCATTCAACCTATGTAGTTAATTGCTGTAATGCCTTGTTCCAATTCACGCAAGGATTGGCAAACTAAGACCCATGTGCTAAATCCATCTCACCGCCTAAAGGTTTATTGGAACACAGCAATGCCTCTAGTTTTTGTATATTGACAATATATAAAACTTATATGACTCATGCTATAATGTCAAAGTTAAGTAGTTGTGATTCTATGGCCCCCCAAATACTAAAATGTGAACTACCTGGCCCTTCACAGGAAAAAACAAACCAAAAAAACACATTTAATCCCTGGTTTATAACCTTGCAATTCTTGCCTTTTCATATTAGATGAGCCATGTACCAGTGGGCCAGGGTTCCTGAGTTTTCTTACCTGATATACCGGGGCCGGGTGCGGTGGCTCATGCCTGTAATCTCGGCACTTTGGGACGCCGAGGCAGGCGGATCACGAGATCAGGAGATCGAGACCATCTTGGCCAACATGATGAAACCCCATATCTACTAAAAATACAAAAATGAGCTGGGCGTGGTAGCACGTGCCTGTAATCCCAGCTACTCGGGAGGCTGAGGCAGGAGAATTGCTCGAACCAGTGAGTTGGAGACTGCAGTGAGCTGAGATCATGCCACTGCACTCCAGCCCAGTGGCAGAGTGACACTGTTTCAAAAAAAAAAAAAAAAAGATGTATCTGTCAGAGTGCAGTCAGGAAATAAAGACTCATGGTTCATAGCAAGTAGTTTATTAAAGAACACTAAATACAGAAAGATGGTTATAGATACGGTTTAAAAAAAAAAAAACTAAAAATATGGAATTGACTGTTTCGGAATGACACTCCTAACCCTAGGGCTGAGTGATAAAGGAGGAGGTGGTTTTACCAGCGCCAACCTATGGAGCAGGGATCCATGAGGAGGACTTACTGAGTGGGAGCTTCGACCCTAGAAGGAAGGTTGAGCAGCAGGAGCTAGATCACAAAGACAGAGCCACTACTCCAGGTACCACCAAAGCAGAGACAGAAGGAGAGGACACCATAGTTTCTCCTTTTCTGGTTTCACTCTTATCTCAGTGTCCCTGATTGGTCAAGCCCAGTGGAAATTTAGGAGCCAGGAAGGCCTGGAAAATTTAGTTTACAGGAGTCAGATTCTTGCAAAATACAGCGGAGCCAGCAAGGAAGTGGAGTCAACAGAGAGAAAGAGGCATATGACAAGTGCAGCTGGTATGTGATTTTGGACAAGACACTTCAGCAGTCTCGGATCTCAGCTCCCTCAGGTGCAAAACGGAGAGGCCATTTATTTGTTGTGAAGTTATTACATGGACTTCCCTAAAACAACATATTCTAACACATGTAATGTATAAGCCCACGAGACAGCAGATGCTGCATTTGTCCACAGACACTGTTCTTGACAATACTTTCCTTCTGTTTTCTTCCATGCCCACTCCTTACCCTTCAGCCTTTCCTTGCTCTGTCTACAGCTATGACCACTTGAAAATCTACTGACAGGCTAAGCCTCCCCACAACTAGTACCATCTTACAGCTCATTAGAGTGAATAAGGATCTTACAGTTCTTGAGCATTAAACCTGAAGACAGGTCTTCAGTTAGTTTTGTTCCACCTTTTCCTGGTTTTGGTACTTTGAGCCTCTGGATTAGGCCTCTGAATCTGATGTAGCCTCTTTGCTCTTGTAGTTTATATGTTTATATGTATTGATTTGTGTGGACTGCCAGAACTTCACTTTCATTAGAACTAGCATGCTGCTTCCATTTCTAACATCTTTGTCCTTTTTCTATGAGTGCACCACAGATTAAAATTGAAAATTTAAATCACAAACAAGTAATAGAGATGCTTCTTCCTGCTGAGAGATATTGGTAAGCTACTATATTTCTGAACTTCCAAATCATTTCACATTCTAGATGTCAAGTTTCACTATGCGCCAAAAATTGTCTTTTTATTATTTGTTAGATGTTTGCAAATTTACTAGATCCCTTTGGTAAAGAAAATTCAAGTAAACTAGTTACTATGACATAATGGGAAAGTGCAGTCCTTATGGGAGGTGCAAGTTTCCAGGGAGGCCCAGAGCAGAAAGACATTTATTGTATCTGTAATGGTGAGGGAGACATTCAAGAAAGACTGGGCAGATGGACTTAGTATTGGAGATGAACATTTTAAAAATGAGACTTACCCATTTTGAGACAGACAGAAAAAATATTATTCCAGGTTGAAACAATAGCAAAACTCATTAGAACTTATAGAGACTGACTGAAAGTATTTGGGAGTTGGCGTGGATGAATCCCTTGTTCTTGTATCAACTTGATGGATATTCCGAACATTTTAATAAAATTCAGAGGGATTAATGTGGCTAGTAAAGTCAATCCGTAAATTAAAATATATGGAGTGCTATCTACTTATCTATCTAAATTGTTTAGGTATTAATAGTAAAAATATAAGAAGAAGACAACTATTGTGCTTTATGTATATATAAAAATATATATATTTATATTATAAATATACATATAAATATGTATATATTTCCTTAGAGTTCAGGGAATTTCAAATAATAGGTACAAAGGTATGATCGGGCATAATTTGTTGAAAAAATGATGAGCAACCTGACATAACTGGAAAAAAACTCTACTCTAGTTTCATTGTTCTGTTTTCCCAGTGACTCAGGTTCTGCAGATAGTTTGTATTTCTAAGAGCAATCCCACTTGGTTTTCTAGCCCTTTCTGATAGAAGGGAATAAGTAGGAGATGAGACTTATATTGGACACTTCCAATATCCAAGCCCTGTCATAACAGATGGATTCACAGAAGGTTCCCCTGCTCTTCCCCTTTGCCTCTGGCCCCACCCATATCTAAATGGCTATATTGAACACTCCTGAGTTTGAGTTGTCTCCCTGTTTCTCTTCATTACATGCTTCTCTAATTTCTGTGAGAGATGCCCTGCCTGTGTCCCTCTTTGTAACACAGATCTTCTTTAGAATCTTGATCTTCCTGTTAGATGGGTTTTTGTCAAGATCTCCATGCCTCAAAGCAATGTCTCCATTCTCTTATCTAATTAACATCAGTTTTAGAAGTAGAAAGAACTTTTGTCTGGGAGAAGCATTGCTATTTGGAAATCTACTACAGAAATGAAGTTGGTTAAGATCTCTTTATCTCTCTCTTCTGCTCTCTTTCGCTCTTCCTCTACCTTGCTTCCACTGTCCTTCGCTTCCTCCTCATTCTCACTCTCATTCTGTCTTTTATTTGAAATTCAGCAAAGATTCACTCATACTCCTAGATAATTAAGGCTTTTTCGCCCCGACTCCTTCAGGCCCATTTGACAAAACTCATTAGAACTTATAGAGACTGACTGAAAGTATTTGGGAGTTGGCGTGCATGAATCCCTTCTTCTTATATCAACTTGATGGATATTCCAAACATTTTAATAAAATTCAGAGGGATTAATGTGGCTAGCAAAGGCAATCAGTAAATTAAAATCTATGGAGTGCTATCTACTTACCTATCTAAATTGTTTAGGTAGTAATAGTAAAAATGTAAGAAGAAGACAACTATTGTGCTTTATGTATATATAAAAATATATATATTTATATGTATATTATAAGTATGTATATATTTCCTTAGAGCTCAGGGAATTTCAAATAATCTCAATAAATCTTTTTCTTGTATCTCAGTGGTCAATCAATAAAATGATACCTCTTAAAAACTGTCCTGAATTTTAATTGCAGCCAGATCAGTGGTAGATTGGAACTAATGCCTTTCACAGTCAGACAATATGACACAGCTGGCAGGTACTCCTAGATGCAAGGTACCTGCCTCCCTTGCAGTCTGTGTAATGTTGATCTGAAGTCTGTTCTTGAGCCTGGAGCTTTAATTTTGACCATTTTTCCATAGATGTGTGAAAAATAACATGTGTAATCATTCATTCTCCCAGGGGATATAAATAGAAATTTCATATAAAAAGTGTGATTTGCTGTCTCCATTTTACTCTGAACTTTCCTATATTCCCGAATTGTGCACATCAATGTGGCCTTACCTGTAGGTTCAGCCCCCGTCTGAATTTTTGGTACTAGTGTAAAGAATATCAAGGGCTGGTCAAGATAACAAGAACATATATATCATGTCAAAGTTATGATATCTCTTACCGTGGCTGAAACACAGATAGAAGGTAGTAAAACCAAAAAACAATCTTCTATCTGTTGAAGCTACTATATCCTAGTGCTATATATATTCACAGTTAATCCTAATATAATACAGAGAAGAATGTGCTATTATCTTCATTTAAAGAAAATACATGTATCTTTGTCCATGTGGGTTGCTATAACAAAACACTTTAAGCTGGGTAATTTACAAGGGCACTAATCCCACTCAGGAGGGCCCTGCCCTCAGGACCTCATCACCTTTCAAAGCCCCACCTCATAATACCATCACCTTAGTGATTAGGTTTCAATATAGGAATTCTGAGGGGACAAAACATTTAGAGAATAGCACCGTGATGAATGAATTAAAGCTTAGTGGGATTAGGTAAATACCAGTTCACATTACCAGTAAGACAGGTGTAAGGATTGAAATGTGAGTCTGATTCCAAGTGTGGATTTCTTCCCAACAGAATATTCTGCCCCATGACTCAGAATCCTCTTTAACTTGACCAAGATGTCAAAGAAAGTGGTGCTTCTCTGAAAAGGAGCATAGTAGAGCTCTTGCTCTCCAGCATGAGTAGAGCTTTACCAAAAACATGGTATATGCATCTTGTAGATCCTTGTAAGCTAGACATTGTTATTCCCCTTTTACCGATAAAAAAGCTGAGGCTCAGAGAACTTAAGAAAGTCCTAGCGAATTACATTAAGTGTAGGTTCCTGAATTTCATTAACTATTTGATTCTAGTGTTATTCTATTTCCATTCCACTTCACTGAACTTCATCAGAGATGTGCTGTTATTAAAGATTTTTGAAGAGTTTGTTTGTTACTTGATCTATTTTTATTTTTGCCAGAAAGTACAAATCTACTAAATTCAAGGACATTTTTGCCTTCTCCAAAACACAGCCTAGAAAATCTAGGCCATATTCAGATTTCTTTCCTCAGAGGACAGAAGTCTTACAGCCCATTACTAACACAATCACAGTGGGAGACATTTATAGCTTTAAGTGTAAGGAAGAGTAATTAACATGTTGTTGGTATGCATTTTTTTTTTTTTCATTTCCCAGAGTTTGTTATATACATCCTGTGCCATGGGCATCTTCTGTTACCCTGCAGGATATATGAGCAACCTAATTTGTTAGGGTTGTGATTTTGCTTGGAATTTTGATGAACTGCAATCGAATCTTTGAGCTCTGTACTCTGACAGCTATGGGCACAGCTCCCCCATGCATTCACAGCCAACCCACAGTGCTTACGACCAGTGACAGCTCATTTTTATTCAGCTCTTCTCTGATTCTTCACAGAACTCTAAAACAACTGAGGCCTTTAGTTTTTCAGGCCCCGAGTTTTCTTCTATTTTCCAAATGTAAGTGTTTGTTGTGAACTAAATTGTCTCTCCCTTCATGTGTTGAAGTGTAAAATCCCAATGTGACCCTATTGTAAATGAGGTCATAGGGTGGGGCCCTAATCCTATATGATTGGCATTTTCATGTAAAGAGAAAGAGACACTAGCACTTGCTGTCTCTCCACACTGACACAGAAGAAAGGCCATAAAGAGGATACAGTAAGGACGTGGCTACCTACAAACTAGAAGGAAAACCCTCATCAGAAGCTGAATTTATCAGAACCTTGGTCTTGGATGTGGAGCCTCCTGAACCATGAGAAAATGCATTTCTGTTGTTGAAATCACTGAGTCAGTGGTATTTTGTTATGGCAGCTGATGTAAAGTAGTTCAGCATCTATATCCTTTTCCAATAAAGAACCATTTTTTACTCCCTCATTATTAATAACTGTTTATTGTATATGACAGCATGTTTTCACTTCTGAATGTTCCAGCTCAGCCTTCCCTCCTCTAAAAAGCCTTGCTGTTCTTCCTAGGCTGGGTGACTTGGTCTTCTACATGTTCTCCGCAAAGCCGGGCACGGAATCTTTCCAGTAAACACCATGGACGGCGGTTGCAGTAATTTGTTTTCAAATATTTATCCCCTATTAAACTATGACTTCTCATGGGTGCAGACAAGATTTTGCTCCTTTTCAAATCCCCAATGTAAAAACAACAAACAAACAAACAAACTAAAACATTATTTGGCACATTACAGCACTCAGTACATTTGAATAAATAAATGAATTTACATTTTTTGCTTTGAATCCCCACAATAAGAAATATTGCATGTAAAAATTAATAATTAAAAAAAAAACCTAATTCATAGAAGAGATTAGATATTGCTTGCTGAAGACCACAGAAAATAAATACTTACATGGATACGAAAGCCAGGACTATAGACGTTAACCCCTTGTCCTTTTTCTGCTCTTTCATTGTGAGCTGTGTTGAATAAAATTTCTGAAACTCAGTCTTCCTGTGCTGTAAATGATTCACAAACACTGTGTGAGGGTGGTTACCTGGTAGTTGGGTGAGGGAGTAACAGCACTAACTGCAATAAAATCACATAAAAATTAGCTTTTTTTTACAACTGTAAAATATTGACAGTAGTACCACCTCCGCATAGCTCAAAAGTGTGTTGTATGAGCAACTGACATAAATAATATAAAAGTAGTTTTATTTTCTTTTGTCTGAATATGTCAGGCAACTATAAAATATTAAATTGTAGGAGTTACTATAGATAATCTCTAAGCCTCTTCTGCATGGAAAATTCTAAGATATAACTATTTTCTAAAACATAATTATGGATACACCTGAAATTTTTGATACGTTTTATCCTTAACAAAGGTGAAATAATTTCAAGCATTGCTCTAAGATCTACTTTAAAATTACTGTATTTGTTAAACCCCTGAGAGGTTTTCCACTCCCCCAAGACACTGTCTAAGTTCAATATCATAGCACACAGCCTTCACGGTTCAGCAGTCGTGTGAATCTAAATTACATCTCCCAAAAGACTTTTCACCCATCTCTTAGTTTATACTTTAGCACTACTCAAGCTCTGGGAGAGGCACACGACACACCATGCTATTCTATGACAAATTTACACATGAATTCTCACTTCTCCATAATATCTAACACAGATGGATAATCTACCTAAAACACAGATAGTTTTATAGGGAATTTAATTCATTCTTTATGTCTCATTTCAAATATTACTATTTAGAAGAATCAAGAATTTCTCCCTCTGCAAGTCATTCATACTACTATTATAATACTTATTTGTTTATTTATTTATTTATTTATTTTGAAACAGAGTCTCCCTCTGTCACCCAGGCTGGAGTGCAGTGGCACGATCTCTGCTCACTGCAACCTCCGCCTCCCGGATTCGAGTGATTCTCCTGCCTCAGCCTCCAGAGTAACTGGGTCTACAGGCATGTGTCACCATGCTCAGCTAATTTTTTTGCATTTTTAGTAGAGATGGGGTTTCACTGTGTTAGTCAGGATAGTCTCAATCTCCTGACCTCATGATCCGCTCGCCTCAGCCTCCCACAGTGCTGAGATTACAGGAGTCAGCCACAGCGCCAAGCCTTGTAATACTTAACTTAAAGTTTTATATCAATCTTTTTTTTTTTTTTCCTTCCATCCATTACCTATTTATCTAGATCAAGGCTTTCTCACCTTTTCCTTGTTGTGTTGGACTGACTGTCCTGTGCTTTGGAGGATTTTTTAAATATCATCCCTGACTTACCCACTAAATGCTGGTAGCATCCTTAGTCACAACAA
>NW_012107219.1:104345-115139 GCF_000951045.1 Mandrillus leucophaeus
TAAGTTAAGATGGAAATGGAAAAAAAAAAAAAAAACAAAAAAAAAACAGAAAGCAAAAAAACAAAAAAAACTCCAGATTTTTCTGGTGCCCTTCTAGAAGCAAAAAGTCCCCAGTTGAGAACCACTGAGTTAGAGGCATCTATGGACAGGCATAAGCACTCAAACATACCATTACAGAGGGGTGTGGTAGGCTAAATAATGCCCTCTACCCAAAAAATGTTCACGTCTTAATGCCGAGAAACAGTGCCTATTCCACTTTACATGTCAAAAGAAAACTTTATAGATGTGGTAGGGATCACTGGAGCACTCAGACTCATGAAACAAGTATTAGTAGACCTAAAGAGAGAGGTAGACAGCAATGCAATCATATTGAGGAACTTCAACACCTGACTCACAGCATTAGACACATCATCTACACAGAAAATCAACAAAGAAACACTGGACCTGGCTGGGTGTGGTGGTACACACCCATAATCCCAGCACTTTGGGAGGCCGAGGTTGGTGGATCACTTGAGGCCAGGAGTTCAAGACCAGCCTGGTCAACATGACAGAACACGGTCTCTACTAAAAATACAAAAAAAAAAAAAAATTAGCTGGGGTAGTAGCGCACACCTGTAATCCCAGCTACTCAGGTGGCTGAGGCACAAGAGTCTCTTGAATCCAGGTGGCAGAGGTTGAAGTGAGATGAGATTGTGCCACTGGACTCCAGCCTGAGTGACAGAGTGAGACTCTGTCTGAAATAAGAAAGAAGAAGAAACATTGGTGTTAAATTGGACTTTAAACAAAATGGACCTAACAGACATTTACAGAACACTCTATCTAGCAATTGCAGAATATATATTCTTTTCATGTAACATTCTCCAAGATACGCCATATGCTAGACAACAAAACAAGTCTCAATAAATTTTTAAAAATTGAAAACATATTAAGTATCTTCTCAGAGCATAATATAATTAAACTAGAAATCAATACCAAAAAGTGTTTTTGAAACTATACAAGCACATGGAAATTAAACAACGTGCTCCTGCTCCTGCATGACCACTGGATTAAAAAAATAAGTTAAGATGGAAATGGAAAAAAAAAAAAAAAGACAAATGAAAAAGAAAACACAATATACCAAAATCTGTGGGATGCAGCAAAAGCAGTTGAGGGGAGATTATAGCATTAAATGCTTAAATCAAAAAAAAAAAAAAAATAGAAGGTTCCAAATCAACATACCTCAAGGAATTAGAAAAGCAAGAAAAGACCAAACCCCAAATTAGCAGGAGAAAAGGAAAAAAAGATGAGAGCAGAACTAAATCAAATTAAGAATAAGAAAGCAATAAAAAAGGATTAACAAGACAAAAGATTGATTCTTTGAAAAAAAATAAACAAAGTTGATAAATTGCTAGCTCTTTCAACCCGGAAGTAAGAAAACCCAAGGAAGCAAAATCAGAAACGAAAAAGGACACATTCCAACTGATCATCACAGAAATTCAGAAGAACGCCAGGCTATTTTGAACAACTATATGCTTACAAACTAAAAAACCCAGAAGAAATGGATAAATTTCTTGAGAGATACAACCTTCCAAGATGGAATCAAGAAGAAATAGAAAGCCTGAACAGATCAGTAATGAGTAGCAAGACTGAGCCAGTAACAAAAAATCTCCTAACAAAGAAAAGCCCAGGAACAGACGAATTCACAGATGAATTTTACCAAACATACAAAAAAGAACTAATAACAAACATCCTGAAACTGTTCCAAAAAATTGAGGAGATAATGCTTCCTAACTTATCCTAGAAGGCCATTATCATCCTGATATCAAAACCACAAAAAATAAAAAATGAAAACTACAAACCAATATCTCTAATGAACATAAACACAAAAATATTTAACAAAATACTAGCAAACTGAATCAACAGCACATCAGAAAGTTAATCTACCATGATCAAGTAGGTTTTATACTAGAAAAGCAAAAATGGTTCAACATATGTAAATCAGTAAATCTGATGTATCACATAAATAGAATCAGGGACAAAAAATTTGATTATCTCAATGGAGGCAGGAAAAAAAAGCATTTGATAAAATTCAATACCGCTTTATGATAAAAACTCTCAAGAAACTAGGCATATCATAGAAGAAACATACCTCAAAATAATGAAGGCCATATATGAAAAACCCACAGCTCATATTATACTAATGGGGAAAATTTCAAAGTATTTCCTCTGAGAACTGAAACAAGACAAGGATGCCCACTCTCACCAATTGTATTCAACATATACTGATAGACCTAGTCAGGGCAACCAGGCAAGAGAAGGAAATAAAAGGTATCTAAATTGGAAAAGAGGAAGCAAAATACTCCTGTTTGCTAGTGATATGATTTTATATTTAGAAAATCTTAAAACTCCACCAAAAACTCTTAGATTTAATAAAGGAATTTAGTAAGGTTGCAGAATGCAAAATTAATGTACAAAAATTAGTCACATTTCTACACACCAACAATGTTTTAGCTGAGAAGGAAATAAGAGGGCAACCTCATTTACAATAGCTACCAAAATAAAACAATCCAGAGATAAATTTAACCAAGGAGGCAAATGATCTCTATAAGAAAAAACTACAAAACACTGATAAAAGAAATTATATATAACAAAAACAAATGAAAACAATCCCATGATTATGAATCAAAATGTTTATATTGTTAAAATGGTCATAGTGCCCAAAGCAATGTACAGGTTCAGTGCAAACCTGACCAACATACCAACGTTATTTTTCACAGAATTAAAAAGCACAATCCTAAAATTCATATGGAATCATAAAGGAGCCTGGATACTAAAGCAATCCTAAGCAAAAAGAATAAGGTTGAAGACCTCACATTATCTGACTTCAAATAATATTATAAAGGTATGGTCACCAAAACAGCATGGTAATGTTATAAAAATAAACACATAGATCAATGGAACAGAACAGAGAATCCAGAAAGAAAGCCATATATTTATGGACAGCCAACTGACTTTTGACAAAGCTGACAAGAACATATATTGGGGAAAGGATATCTTTTTCAAAAAATGATGCTGGGAAAATGGGATTACTATATGCAAAAAAATGAAACTGGATCCCTATCTCTTACCACATATAAAAAATCAACTCAAGATAGATTAAAAACTTAAAGTACAACTCTAAACTACAAAAATATTAGAAGAAAACACAGGGGAAACTCTTCTTGACATTGGTTTTGGCAAAGAATTTATGACTAAGACCCCAAAAGCAGAAGCAACAAAACCAAAAATACCTAAATGAGACTTAATTACCTAAAAAGCTTCCATACAGCAAAATAAACAACAGAGTAAACAGACCAGTAGAATGGGAGAAAATGTTTGTAAACTATTCATCTGAGAGGTGACTGATACCCAGAATACACATAAAACTCAAGCATCTTAACAACCACAACAAAGACAATCCCTTTAAAAACAGGGTAGGGATATTAGTAGACACTTTCAGAAAGAAGACATAGAAATAAGTAACAGATATGTGAAAAAATGCTCAGCATCACTAATTAGAGAAGTGTAAATTAAAACAACAAGGAGATATAATTGTACACCTGTCAGAATCGCCATTATTAAAAAGACAAAAAAAATAACAGTGAAGAAAATGGAACCTTTTTTTTTTTTCTCTCCTGGGACAGTATTTGACTCTGTCACCCATGCTGGAGTGCAGTGGGATGCTCAAGGCTTAGCACAGCCTTGACTTCTTGGGTTCAAGCAATCCTCCTGCATCAGCCTCTCAAATAGCTGAGACTACAGGTGTACACCACCATGCACAGCCAATTTTTCCTTTTTTTTTTTTTTTTTTTTTTTGTAGAGAAATGGTCTCACTATGTTGCCTAGGCTGGTCTTGAACTCCTGCGCTCAAGTCTTAAGCTTCTCAAGTGTTAGGGTTGCACATATGAGCCACTGAGCCTGGCCCCAGGAACTCTTATACATTGTTGATGGAAATGTAAATTAGTAAAAACCCCTATGAAAAACAGCATGGAGATTTATCAAAAAACAGAAATAGAATTATCATCTGATCCAGCAATTCCAGTACTGCGTATCTACCCAAAGGAAAATACGTTAATATATCAAAATGATAAATTCACTTGTATGTTTATCATAGCACTATTCACAATAGCAAAGATATGCAATCAATAGAAGCATCAATCAACAGATTAATGGATAGAAAATTACACATACATACAATAAAATACTAGCCATCTATAAAAAAAGAATGAAATCCCATCTTTTGCCACAACATGGACAGACCTTGTGGTTATTATTTTAAGTGAAACAAATCATATACAGAAAGTCAAATATCATATATTCTCACTCATAAGTACGTACTAAAAATGTGTACACGTTGACATAGAGAGTGGAATGATAGACAAGGGAAACTCAGAAGGGTGCAGGGGTTGGAGGGGGTTGATGAGAAGTTAGTTAATTGATACAATGTATATTATTTGGGTTATGGATATCTTAAGAGACCTGACTCTTGACCACTACACAATCCATGCATGTAACAAAATTACACATGCACCCCCAAAATTTGTACAAATAAAAGTAAAATAAAAGGATCTTGAGAGGGAAGATTATCCTGGACTATCTGATGTGTCTTATGCAATCAAGATTTCTTAGAGAAAGACTAGAAAGTTAAAGGCAGAAGGAGGTGAGATCAAGGAAACAGAGGTTGAAATTATGCTCTTTGAAGATGGAGAAAGTGCCTATGAGCTAAGGAATGCTGGTGGCTTCTGGAAGTTAGGAAAGGCAAGGAAATGGCTTGTTTTTTTTACAGCCTGCAGAAGGAATGCTTTGCTGATGACTTGATGCTATTAGCTCACTGAAATTGATTTTAGATTTATAATCTCTGGAAGGGCTAACATGTAGGTATAATCATCAAATGTTACAGTGATGTCCTAATTATGTTGCACACCTGCCTTTGACCTCTCTAGGAGAGCAGTCTCCTTGATTGTGTCCACTTGCCCTTGAATTCATCCCAACTTCTAACATGACACATGGCCAAGCATCGGTGCTCCAACATACTTGTTGAATGGATAAATGACTATCAATGAACATGGTACCTAATATATTGCGGTGTTCAAAAACATAGAGTTGAGCTCCCATAGATCAGTGAGAACATATGAGCACACAAAGGCATAAGAATGATACAGTGGACTTTGGGGACTTGCGGGGAAGAGTGGGATGGGGGAGAGGGATAAAAGACAACAAATATGGTGCAGTGTATACTGCTCGGGTAATGGGTGCATCAGGTTCTCACAAATCTCCACTAAAAAACTTACTCATGGAACTAAATACCATCTGTACCTCAATACCTTATGGAAAAATACTTTAAAAAAAAAAAAAAAAAAGAAACATCTTAAAGGATCTTTAAAGGAATATAGACAGCTGAGAACATTATAGGCTCAAATTATACAAATAAAACAACTTAATTATGTTTAACATTTTTAGGTCAAATAACTCATCTCATCCCATTGTTTTTATAGGTAAGGTACAAAAATAATAAAATACAGGAATTCTAAAGACAATCAGAAATGGGTTTGAAACATGGATCATTTATTCACTAACTGGAATATTTTGCCATATCACTAGGTCTCTCTGAGCCTCAATTTTAACATCTATAGCAGAGATAAAATACTTAGGGAGAGCGTCTTGTACTACCCTAAAGTAAGTGCCAAATTAAAAAAAAAAAACAAACACCCACAATGAAATAGATGGTAAATCATATCAAAAGGACACAGGAGGTGAAGGAAAGATTCCCAGGGGCCACAGCTGTAATAATTTCAGCACCAAAACAAAGTGTTACTGAATTATAATACCCCAAAATAAAATAAATGTCTATGAGTCTGTTCTGCTATAAATAAGTGGTTGAATAAATAAGTAAAGGAGGAAAATAGACAAATCTCCTATGCAGAAGGAATCCAAATAATTTTACCAGACGCTTCATCCTCAAGGAGAGGGACCATAACTATATGTGGGTGGCCCATAGTAACTTCCTTCCAAGGAATAACAGTATGAAAGGGGGAGGAAAATTTAACTTACAGCGGAAAAACCAGACAGAAAATACCTCAACTCTATGATCAAGATTCACATCAACAATAAGAAGTCATGCTGATAATCTGACTTCATATGATGTGATGGAAATGACACTACCCCAGTCATACTTCCCAAAATCCATAACCCTACTCTAATTATGAGAAAATGATCAGAAACATCACAATCGAAATAGACTATACAAAACACTCAACGAATATTCCTCAGAAATGTCAAGGTCATTACAAATATGGAAATTGTAAAAAACTTACAGTGAAAGAGAAGCTTTAAGAGAAGCGGTAACAACATACTGTCATACTGAGTCCTAGAATATAACATGGATGGAGTTCTGGAAGAGAAAATGAACATTAGGTAAAAACTAAGAAAATAGGCTTGGCGCAGTGGCTCATGCCTGTAATCCCAGAACTTTGGGAGGACTAGGCAGGCGGATCATGAGGTCAGGAGTGCGAGACCAGCCTGGCCAATATAGTAAAACTCAATCTCTACTAAAAATACAAAAATTGTCTGGGCATTATGGCATGTGCCTGTAGTCCCAGCTACTTGGGAGGCTGAGGGAGAAAAATCGCCTGAACCCAGGAGGCGGAGGTTGCGGTTGGCTAAGATCACGCCACTGCACTCCAGCCTGGGCACCAGAGTGAGAATCTGTCTCAAAAAAAAAAAAAAAAAAATGCCAGGTGCGGTGGCTCACACCTGTAATCCCAGCACTTCGGGAGGCTGAGGCAGGCAGATCACGAGGTCAAGAGATCAAAAACATCCTGGCTAACATGGTGAAACCACATCTCTACTAAAAATGCAAAAAATTTGCTAGGCGTGGTGGCGGGAGCCTGTAGTCCCAGCTACTTGGGAGGCTGAGGCTGGAGAATGGCGTGAACCCTGGAGGCGGAGTTTGCAGTGAGCTGAGATCTCGCCACTGCACTCCAGCCTGGGCGATAGAGCAAGACTTCGTCTCAAAAAGAAAAAAAAAAAAAAAAAGACAAAGTGTGAGTTTAGAAAATAGTAACGTACCTGTGTTGGTTTATTAATTGCAATAAATGCACCTTACTAACGTAAGATGTTAGTATTCAGCGGATCCGTGTGCAGAGTATATGGGAGCTTTCTCTACCAAGTTCACAGTTATTCCGTAAATTTAATTTTTTTTCTAAATAAAAAGCTGTGTGTTTTTTGGTTTCTGTTTTTATGAGACCTGACAAAGAATAATAAAATGAGGTTTCAGAGTGCCAGTCAAATAGGGCTAAGCAAAAGTTTGCATTGATAACAATTGGGATATAGTAAACGCCCAATAAATACCTTGGTATCAGTTGGTCATGACAGAGGGGCACGCCGCCTGAGTGTGAAAGGTGAGCTCCTTGAAGGTAGGAATGGCAAGCAATTCCATCTGTCCTCTCACTCCCAGAGCCACTAGAATGGGTTTTCTTCAACTATATAAATGTAATTTCTATTTCTGTTGTGTTTAAAATAAGTGGACCTATTTATATGCCACATCTTTTATTTAAACTTTGATGATGCTTTGCTACCTGTCAGAGCATAGCTGATACGGGAATCTTCCCACTGCACCTTCATGTGGGATGATTTAGGCTTCCAATCTGCAATTCTGTCATTTATGCTTTTCTCTTTTCTATTTTGCAGTCACTGCATCTCTGGGACTGTATCATAGTGGATTGTATTGTTAACAGGCCTAACTCCCCTACTAGACTTAGAGGCCTTTGCGGACAAGGATTATGCAGTATTTATATCTTTTAAAATCGGAATCTCAGTGTGATATTTGATACATAGCTTATTCAATGATGAATGAAAGAATGGTTATTTGAAGGGAGGAAATGATTAAACAGATGAAATAAACTGACAACCAAAATGAAGAATGCATTTGTAGGTGTGTTATTACTTCAAACTCTACCACTATAAGCCCTAAAGAAACATGCAGAATATGAAGCATTTTAGCTCCCTACAGATGGATCCTAAAAGCTTTCAGATGACACTGCCTGGGTTGTCAAAGAATGACTTGCCAAATCAAAAGAGACATCTTCTATTGGAATTCTTAAGTCAGCACACGGATAAAAAATTCCATTTAAATTCTCTCCTCTCTTCTTATCCTTTGCAGAGGCATCCTTAATTTTAGAGCTGAAAATGCAGCAATCAAATCCCTGGGTCATTGATAAGCATTAAACAATATTAACAACTAATATCTTTTTTAACATTTAGTTAAAAATCACACAAAAAATGTATACCACAACATTTTTACTACCTATGGAATCAAAGAATTTCAAAGCTGGTAAGTGATGTTAATTTGTTCAAGTTATTGTATTTGAGTCAAATTATAAATCAAATCTTCTCATTTGTTTATTATACCACAACACTGACTCTAGAAGTCTCTGATCTCTCAAAGCTCTTTGAAGACAGGGCTACAAATTTGTCATTTGAGATATTCAGCATCTTTGATATTACTTGGAATAGTCCTTCAAGCACTATAGTGCTAATACAAATAATAGTAAGGACACCCATAATCCACTCCACTCATGTCAGTGACAGGCAATGTGTTAAATGACGTATATATATTATTTATTTTGAGGCTTACAACAATTTGATATAAGTTTTCTTGTTGCCACTTGATAGAAAAAGAAACCTAATCAGCGATATTAAGTGACCTAATCAAATTACACAGCTAATAAGAGGAGAATCGAGGTTTGCTGAGGAATTGTGACTCCAGAACTTTTAATTTCATATTTACAAAATCTCTCGAATCTACACAAGTTCTATTTTTATATGTGTTGCACACAGATACTTCTATTTGCAGACAATGGGGCAATTTAAACAGTTCACCACTCAAGTTTTACTCTATACATTTGCATTAACACATTTACTAAATCTGCCCACTGGCAAATGACATCATATAATGAAAGATCTAAGATATCAGAGAAATCATGCAGCACAACTGAACCAGTTTACACAGGGAGAAAGCAAGACTCTGAGAGAGATGAGCTGTGTGTACAGTGTCACCTCTCCATAATGGTTTGTGGAGTTGGGAAAGGCTGGGGAAGACGATGTATTGTTTGATGGTTGCAGAAATGTGCTAGGGCTGCCATAACAAAGCCTCACAAACTGGGCAGCTCAAACTACAGAAATTTATTTTCTCACCATTATGGAGGCCAAAAGTCCAAGATAAAGCTGTGAGCAGAGCTAGTTCTTTCTGAGGTCCATGAAAAGAGGATCTGTTCTAGGCATTTCCTCTTGGCTTGTAGATGGATAGTTTCCCCTATGTCTTTACATCCTCTTATCTCAGTACATGTCTGTGTCCATATTTTCTCTCCTCAAAAGAACAATAATAATGTTGGATTAGGGTCTACCCCAAGATTCATTTTAATCAATTACCGATATAAAGGCCCTCTCTCCAAATACAGTCACATTCTTAGGTAGCAGAGGTTAGGACTTCAGCATATGAATTAGGTGGACAGGGGTGGGGGCAACAATTCAGGCCCTAACAGTGTTTTTTTTCAAGCACCACGAGGTTAAACAAGTAGAACTTTGAATTTATGGGCCTTTGATTCCTTCAGAAAAGTAAAAACTAATCCACAAGTTAACATAAATATTAAAAGAACCCTACCTTTTTTTTTTTTAACAAAGCAAGAGGATGAGTTGTCAGGTACCATGTCTCAGACATAACAGAAAATTGGAAAACTATATGTTTTGAAGATAGAAATTCACTGAAAATGTAAATTCTTTCCTTCTCCGCAGCTCCTTTCTGAACCACTTTCACCTTTTCTTCTTTCAGTGTCTAGGACACTCATAGTGTTTTACACTCATTTTAGAGCTCATTGAAATACCCTTTCTATTGGTCCATCACTTAGGGATGCAGCTTTCTCCCCACAGAGAAGCTCAGAACTCCTTATGATACTTGAACCACATCTTATACTTAAGTGTCAAGTACAGCATTCTATACTGGTCTGGGCTTACTCTGCAGAGGAGACATGTACTTTAAAATACCATTCAAAGATACAGTTTAGGAGAATAGTGAGGGTGTTGGAATGTAGAGGAGAGAGGTTCTTAGTTCTCTAAATAATTATGTTTTTCTTCCAACCTTTGGCAAAAAAAGAAAAAAAAATTAAATGTAGTCAATTATTTGCTAGCCACATGTATCCCTCAATCATTTATTAATTAACTAGAGGTTTTGATAATGTCCATGGGTAGGTGAGCAGACCTGAGATCATTGTGTACTCTATTCAAAAGTCACACATTCAGCAAAGGGAAAATTCTCAACAAAACACACTTTTGGTCTAATTTCAAAGCCCAAATTCTTGTGTCCTCAAAAATAAGATCAAATTTCAGGCTTTGCATATTGGCTGGTAGAGCCCAGAGTGTCAGCTGAGATTTGCACAGCCATAGACCCATGAATAACACACCTCCTGTTCCTGGATTTCAAGGTCTTCCAAGTCCTCCCTGAGATTTCTGACAACGATCTAGATTGACAACCTCAGGGCCCCCCTTTGCTCTGGGTTCCTTTGTTTCCTTCTGTTTCCTGTGTGCCTCACCGCAGACAAAGGATGAAACCCATCCCTCTACTGGTTTTCTCCAAAAAGAAAGAGAGAAAGAGAGAAAGAGAGAAAGAGAGAAAGAGAGAAAGAGAAAGAAAGAAAGAAAGAAAGAAAGAAAGAAAGAAAGAAAGAAAGAAAGAAAGAAAGAAAGAAGGAAAGAAGGAAAGAAGGAAAGAAGGAAAGAAGG
>NW_012107219.1:115189-120654 GCF_000951045.1 Mandrillus leucophaeus
GAAAGAAGGAAGGAAGGAAGGAAGGAAGGAAGGAAGGAAGGAAGGAAGGAAGGAAGGAAGGAAGGAAAGAAGGAAAGAAAGAAAGAGAGAGCACAGTGCACAGCCGTCCTGTCTATGATAGCACTTGCTGGAGAATCGAGGGGACCTAGCATGCAGCATTAAATTAAAAATCCTACCAACAGTAAAGTAAACAAAGGATAACAAAAGCACAAGCCTATATTAATTTCTTAGATATTCTTGTATTAAAAAAAAAAATCCTTTCTGACCATCATTTCCCCAGTGATTTCTCTTTTTGGGCTCTTTGATCTGACTCAGAGTCTACAGATAATGTCTTCCCTATTAATCTCTTTCTTTCCTCTTCACCAATACCCTCTTCTTTTTGTACTCTCGTCTGCTGATAGAGTAAGTCAACCTCTCACTGTGTCTTCTGCAGAGAAATTCTGTCCTTTCCCGAAATCCTTGGTAGGACCTTGGGATGAAGATCTTCTGAGGGAGGAAAGCATGAGGCATGCCCTACTTTGTGCTGGAGAGGTTCTGAGAGATGACAAGACTGCAAGGGAGGCTCTTTGTATGAGATCATGACTAATTTTTTCCTTAAAGAATAAGAGGAATTGGCTAATAGCGGGACATTTTAGGCACAAGAGACAACCTTCCAAAGAAAGTAAAGTTTTTCCTGAAGCATCTTTTGTAAAGTAAGTTCTGAACCCTTAGGCAAACAAGTCAAAACAAAACAAAACAAACATCTTCACGCTTTTGTAAAAAAATTCAGAGACACCTATGAACAAAATCGTATTTGTTAAAAATCTGAGACCACCTTCTTTTCCATCACTGTGTGTGAGCATCTGTGGAGCAGAGGGCAGAGAAGACTGATGGCACTTTCTTTTCCCCCAGCAAATAGGGCACTGTGATTTTCGCCCCGGCGTGTTTTGCGCACTTTCTCCGAGCATACTCTCTCTGTTGTGTGAATGATTCAGAGTGTGCCGCCAGGCTCTTATTTGCCTGGGCCTATAAAAGCTGCCGGAGTTGTCTTGTACTCAACAATTTAGTGTGAAAGACATGGGCACCATTATCTCTAACGTGTCTGAAAGATTATAATTAAGGGCGACAGCATTGAAAGAGAAGTTCAGATTTTCTCCAGCAACGAGGCTATAAATTGAGGATGGTACAGGATTCGGACAATTGAACCTTCATGCAGGCACTCAGTCATAATTGGCATTGATTTAACAGTCCACAGCTCACCCCCAGCATCGTAAATTGATTGGAAATGACAAGCAATGAAGATTAACATCTTTCAAGAACAGCGTTCACTTTAAATAAATAAATAAATATCAGAAAAGATAAAACGGTTAACTGTACTGCATGTCATACCTCCCTCTGCCCCATGAAAATGCCACGAAGGAGCTATCAACTAGAAAACCTTTCCCAAAGCAAATCCAGTGACTTCCAGGATAATATAAACAGGCTCAGTCTCTGCTTGACTGCCATCCTGGGAGAGCTGTTTAAATCATGGAGAATTCCACCCTTTAAACTTTACAGTTTAATTGAGGCTTATGTCTGTAGCATTTGTTTGCTTTGGGCATTTAGAGTAATGATGTGGGTGCAGGCTTTGGGTCCAGAAAGCCTACATTCAAATCTATTTGTCCCTCTTGTGAATGTGCTCTCCTGGATGAAGTGCTTATTCTGTGCCTCAGTAGTCTGGCATTTAGAATAAAAGCAACAGTGGGCCCTACCTCACAAAGAAGACAAGATGGTTAAGTGGCTTCCCTAAAGGAAAGCATTAAGAAAACACCCATATGCTATAAATGTTAGTTATTAAAACCAGCTAGCCATCACAGAGCCTGAGTTGAAGCTCCCTACTCAGACAAGGGGGTGAGGGGTATAGATGAAGCCTTAAAAAAACATATGAAAATGTATAAAAGAAAAACTCTCCACTTGTGTCTGCTCAGTTTTGACCCAGATGCCCCTGAATTTCAGACCCACAGGAACTGCATGAGATAGATGATAAATGTGTCCTGATATTTTATGCCAACACGTTTTGGGTTAATTTGTTCCTATAACTAATATGCAACACAAGGATTTTACATCTGGGCAAGCTATCCTTAAACATTTGAAGCTACAGACAAAAGCATTAAATATGCAAAAAGTCAGATAATATTTTTTCCATAAACTATATTTGCTTTTTAGCCTGATAGTATTCTCCATTAGTAAGTTTGCCTATCGTTCTCTATGTTTTATTTCTTACAGAATCTTTTTTAATGCAGGTTCCTTTTCTAACATCATCAAATGGATGAGTTGGACTTTTATGCAGGAAGTGGTCAGGATCATCTTCAAGGCATAGTCGCTTTCCATATTCCAAAAACTCTTATTTTCTGTTGCCAAAGAGACAGATTATCCCCTGCAATTATGGTGCATATGTTTCTTTTGATGTTGTAGCCTCTCCTTTGCTTTTGTAAACCAAACCCCACGGCTTGGAGAGGTTTTTTTTTTCTATCCCTAATCACCCCATTATTAATATTCTAAAGAAGGCATATACTTGTCTCTCTTTAGGATGTACCCCTCTCTTTTAGGAATAATGTCTTCGCTGGGATTTCCAAAATCTACTGATTCTGAGCTGGCTCATTAATCTTTATTGTCTTCCTTTTGCTTCGTCATTTATGTGTTCTATCTCAGCTACTTTTAGCCACCTTTTCTCATGATTGGAAAACAGGGACTTTACCTGGTAAACTGCCTTTGCCAAACATGAAGTTTGTATCACGTTTCAATTTTTATTTTTTATGTTTGATCATTTCAGGAGGGAAATGAAAAATGCCAACACAGTTAGCCATATTCATATAAAATTCTTTAACGCTGTTTCATATATCTCTCTTCCACAAGTTTTTTCCCTTCCAATTTTCTATCAGTACCACCCGAGGCTGTTGTAGAGGTCAGATGAGAAACTACATAAGTACTCAACATATGGGTGCCAGATAGACTTCAAAGAAGTATATATGTACTGTTGTTATTAATACTAATTATAAGAAAAGTTGACTTCCTAAGAGGAGCAAGCCAGTTAAAAAAATGAATTTTGTAATGTACCTACCAGCATCATAGATCTTCCCACAGTGGTACCTCATTAATGCAGCAATCACAGCCATACCAGGGCCTTCTTTCCAGTCTTTATTTACCTTGTGTTCTGGAGCTGTGGCTGCCCAAGCCTGGGAGCGTCTACTGAAGCACTGAGTCTTCTTTTCCTTTAGGTACTTTGTGCCCAGCACTTCGGAGAAATTGTGGAATATTTATTGAATCAATAAATGGCTTCACATTGCATTTCGGTCTCTTCCAATACTCTGTTACTTCCTGTTCTTTATTCATTTAAGCAACAGTGCTGTCATATCTTAAAATATATATGCCTCTTCCCTTGCAAAAGCTGGCACCTAATACCAAACTGATTTATGCAGAAGCATACTTTTGTATATTCTGTGAATAATGGTGTATACAATTATCAAGCCTTGGGTTTTTTAACCTTTTGGAATGATTGATTTTTCTGGCCATTTCTATTCATGTTAGTTTTAGTCTGATCCATGATGCAAACAGAATGGGATCCATGAATGAATTAATCCTTGTGGCTCACCATTTCCTGGGGCTACGTATTAGGTTGGTGCAAAAGTCCTTGCAGTTTTTGCCATTTTTTTTTTTTAATGGCAAAACATGAAGTTATTTTTAATGGCAAAAACACTGATAACTTTTGCATCAGCCTCAAAACTCTTGCACTCTAAAGACATAACCAAGTCTCTTGTGTTTTCTCTACTAAATCACCTGACGGAAAATCACAAAGAAAGCAGAACAGGGTTAAATGGTGTTTATTATGAAGTAAGTGCAGTCAGGTCTACTCCTGTGTGACTCTAATTTGAAGCAACGACAAGCATAATGAAAGGGCAGCATCCCTTGATAGAGAATGCCCAAGCTGAGATAGTCCTTTTGATTTCCACAGTCAGTGCTTTACATAGGAAAAGGGATTGGGTGAAAGACAATGCCTCCTGAACCGAGACCTTAAGAGATGAGACTATTTTAGCCAGCTGGTGCTAAAATATACCTGATAACCTGAGGGTGAGGGGAGTTCACCCATAATAGACTTCAGTGTGAATAGACTGATGAAATATATTCTTTCCTTGTCTTTGACATCAGCGCTATTTATTATCTGACATTATGCTCTTGAAAAATGGAATTCAACTTAGACAAAATGTGATTATAAGTCCTCCTTTGGTTCTTTCACAATTTTGAGCTCACTACCTTTCAGTTTAGCTATATAGAATATACTGCTTTTGGGCTTTTGTTACTTCTGAGTCGTTTTGCCTTTTTTGGACATAGGCTTTCAACTTCTAATTCATGGTGACAAACATACTCAGTGTGATCTCATCTGAAATGTTTTCTGAAAGTAATCTGAAAGCAGTTGGAAAATGGATTTATTCCTAAATATCCAATTATATATTTTTGCATATTTAATACCTATCAGGTATCACTGTTTATTATCTTGATACATTTACAAACACATAGGCATCTCCTCCTGAGACTAAGGGGCCCAAGACAAACAGACATGTTATTAGGACACAACTTATTCGCATTTAACCAAATCTCATCCAATCAAAGGAAAGCTTTTCTTACACCTGAGCATGCTCTTGTTTCACCAGTTTGGAGGCTCTCTATGATGCCATTGGTCATTCTCAGTCCCCTCCCTAGTAGGAGTTAGACCTTCTCCCCTCTTCTTTCTAAATGCATTACTTTATGTGTCTGTCTCCACTATACAAAGTAATCTTCTTGACTGAAGATGAGCTGTTGCTTATCACTGAGTTGTTTACTCTTAGCCCATTCTTCTGGGAAAAATAAATAAAGTCTTGTATGGAGGACAAGTTGGATCTCAAGAACTGGTTTTATTCTTGAGTAAGAGTTCTGGCCTGAGAATGTACCGGCAGATCCACTACAGGGATTGTATTTGGTGCAGGACCTCAGCTGCTGTGCTTTGCAATCTGTAGCTGCCCTTACGTTCAGGCCACACCCCTTGCAGCTGCTCCTTACCAATTATTCCTACAGCACGAATGCTAAGGAAGACCTACTCCCAGGAGACGTGGGGACCCTTTGTCAGATGACTTTGACTCGAGGACCTGGTGGCGTTGCCGAACCTTTAGACTACATGGAAATTGAGGGCTTCCTCTCAACCCTCTTCCCTCCTTTTAACTTGCTGTCAGCCTTGCATCATGGTCTGATGAGTCTCTCAGCCTTCTTCATCTCAGGTATTTCCCCCAATAAAATCTTGATACATTTAATTATTTTATGTTGTGTGCTGCATGGATGCCCTGGACATCCATCTTAGCAGCCAAGAATACAATTGGATTTTCTACTCCTCTGGAGCTTATATTTTAGCAGGAAGGGAAGAATGAAATAAAAGTAGTATAACGGAAAGAAGAAAAGAAAATAGGAAGACAGAAAAG
>NW_012107219.1:123049-123788 GCF_000951045.1 Mandrillus leucophaeus
TTTGATAAAATTCAACATCCATATATGTGAAAAAACTCTTAATAAACTAGATATTGAAGGAATATACCTCAAGATAATAAGAATCATCTATGAGAGACCCAGAGCCCTGTCTCTTATACACATCTAGATGTGATTAAAATCAAGAGTTAAGAGAGGGTACCCGAAGCAGAAGATGAAATGTTGGTGGAAGACGCAAAAGAGCAGGGAAGTTTCTCCCTACATATTGTTCATTATCTTTCCTTTCATTGACTCAGTGTGGCAGCTAAGAAGAGCCTAAAATTCTTTCAGTTGAATTTACAAATGGAATAAGGCTCAGGTGAAAGAAGCAATGGAAAATACACAATACGGCTGGTTCTGCTGCAGGCATTAGAAGAGAGAAGAAAATAAGGGTTCTTGATATTTCTACATGATCTAGGTGAGCTTGTTTTGGCAGGGGAACACAGATGGATTTGAGGCAGAAAATGTCATATAGCAGTAGTAGAGTGTGTATTTGCCTAGGGTATGTTTTGTCACACCTTGTAGTAATCAAGTGTGACATTAGCTGTTGAGTGCTGGATATCATCTTTAAATACAAAAATCAGAGTTCATGAGCATCTTGACAGAGACTAATAAGCAGGAGCTATTTTAACCCATCTCCTTAATTCCAAATTACCTAACACAGGACTTTGTACTCAGGATATACTTAATGAATACTTATTGAAAGATTGAAACAATGTGTTTCTCCATCCAAAAAATAAGA
>NW_012107219.1:123838-124596 GCF_000951045.1 Mandrillus leucophaeus
CATAGGAGAGAAACTCAGCCCTCCCCAAGCATGGCCAAGGGTCGAGGCCACAAAGTAGTGGGTTGAATGAACACTCTGACCTTCCTTTCCTTTTCCATTTGTATCCTCCTGGTGCCTCATATTGGACAAAATTTTCTGAAAACAAGAAGGCAGTGAAGCCACTTACACCTCACCTACTCTCTGCCTTTACATCAATGACATGGTTATAAAGCATATTTTAAGACCTAAGTCTCTTGAAGCGTTAAATAAAATGTTTGTAAAGTCTAATGTATTTCACCACAGAAATAAAAGGTCATTACTAGATTTCACTTAGAAGGCGTTCCTTACAATGCAGTTACACTTTTTTGTTTCAATAACTAAGATTCTTGTTAAGTTTTGGTCCTTGTTTTTTTAACCCAAGAAACCACGCTCCTTGATTGCTTTTTGTTTGTGGCATACTATCCCTTCCTAAAGGTCCAGCTCCCTTCCTCCTTGGAAATCTTTCACAATGCCCCACACGGGATTCATATTTCCTCTCTCAAATTTTTCATAGCATGCCGTTTTCATAAAATGCTAAGATTACATTTAATAAAGTAAATACTCCAAGCATTTATTATATATATAAATATACTATATAATATTAATACTGTCTCTTATACACATCTAGATGTGTATAAGAGACAGTGAACATAGATGCAAAAATCCCTCAATAAAATATTTGCAAGCCAAATCTAGAAGCATATGAAAAAGCTAATCCACCACGATGAAGTAGGCTTTAT
>NW_012107219.1:125866-130839 GCF_000951045.1 Mandrillus leucophaeus
CTGCAGGAATGAGTAGAATGGTGTTGCAAAGCCTAATAAAGACTATTATACAAACCAGATTTAAGATTTTGCTATTTTGAATGAGTACCCAGCAGTTAGAATTAACTGATGGATACAGCCTTTTGAGATCCTATTATTCCATCTCTTTTCAGATAGTGCACAGGACTCAGAAAAATTGATCTTCTATGATTTGCTGTTTTCATGAAGGACACAAAAGTATCTGGTATCAGAAGAGAGACACCTTTTACGGATGGATGTTGGAAAATTGTTCTGCAATCTCATACCACTTTACAGAACTGGCCTATGATAATGTGAGTACTGAATCTGAGAGCTCTTGTCTCAAATGGAGATCATAACAGATTAGACTGATGTAGTCCAGGAATTAGCAACACGATTTTCCATTTTGCAGCTTGTGACTGACAAAGTATCTTCATTTTTGGAAATACTACAAACAAAATAAAAGACCTATATGACTTCCATCTTTTATATGCCTAAGGAAGCAAGTGAAGACTGTGACTCTATTTCTCTTGTTCCACTATTTCAATCAAGGTGGCTTACTAGTTTCTGCCTATGAACTAAACTCTACCTGTAATCATGAACCACACTTCTACCAAACTCAAAAGCCCTTTCTGAAAATTCTGGCTAGGACATGTAAGGTCCATCTTTCTTGCTGTTCATACATTGTGCCTGATATTCATTTATTATTTTTTTTTCCTAAGCTATTGATTATTTCATCTGTTACTAGTATAGCTGACTAAACATATGACATACTATATTTTAAACTATAGTCCTGTGATTACTGTTACTTTTTCTAGTCCCTCAAATAATTTATTTTTCCTCTGGGCATCTCTGACAATTTACCTGTGGAATAGGAATAATTGTAGGCCAATCATACATTTACTATGAAAACATTCATGTAGAGTGGAATCATGAAAAATTCAATAAATATTAGTAATGATATTACTGTTAATATTATGACCATATCTGCTACAAGGAAAATTAATAATTATAAACATCTAAAAACAATAACTAGCTGAAGTAACTATAAAAATTACACTTGACTATTTACTGTAAAACTAAAGACAAAAAGAACTTTATACAAACATATTGATCTATAGTTGGTAAATCTGTTTACATAAAAATATGAATTACTAATTCTGAAATTACTTTTAGGATAATCTAGGAGTAAACAAATTGATAAACATACTGTGTATAATGAGTGCCTGGTTTTTCTATTGTTGGAGAAAGATGTTATAAATGAAGAAATAGGGAAAGCTAGAATGAGCCTTGTGGTTTTGGAATGGAATCAGAATTATCAGCATGAACTCATGATGTGTAATATATGTGCAAACAGTAAGATATAGAAACATATATACACTTGTGACACATATAAATACTTCATATACATATATATCCTAGCTTGTGCTCTAAGGAACAAGAAATAATAACACTCTAGTAGCAATGAGCATACTTAGTATGCATATCTTAGCTATTAAATCTATACTTCAATAAAAGGAACTAGGTCTCTTTGGAGGAAATTATTGTAGAGGAACTGCGAGATGATTTTGGAATGTAGAGGGGTATAAAAAAATTAAGGTAATGTTTATAAAATGATGGAGAAATTTGATTAAAAGGACACAAGCAACAACCTGGAGACACCCATGACCAGGTCTGAAGTAATTTGTATAACATGAATAAGAATATAAGTGGATAAAATAAATATTCATATTCTATACTAGTATAAATAGATATTTGAATAGATAAATAAATGAGGGTTAATGGACAGTTTATTCTTAAAATAGAACCCCAATTAGTAAATATAGAGTGAATGGTAAAATTAGAAAATTACCATTTGGTAAATACTGCAGTTTATATTTATTGCAGATGAGAATCAGAAATGACTCTTGAAATCAGAGGGTGAGCAAATGGTGAGAGAAATAAATTTGCATAGCCTCAAACTATTACCCATCTTAAATTTTATCAATTACAAGGGGAAAATAATAACTTTACAATGAAGACATCTGGCGTATACCACTTTAACTATATGATCACAAGCTATCACTACCAAGAACGAGACGTGAAGTCATCATGTACCTCCCAGGTGATGTCCAGAGAAGAACCTAGCATCTCTTCTGTCTTGTTCTTGCCAAAAATGTATAACCTTAATCTAATCAGGAGGAAACATCAGAGAAACCCAATTTTAAAGGCAGTTTGCAAATTACCTGTCAGTGCAAATAATGAAATTAAGGTAGAAATCAAGAAGTTCTTTCAAAAATAATGAGAACAAATTACCACATACTAAAATCTTTGGGACACAACTAAGGCAAGTCCTAAGAGGGAAATTTTTACCACTACATACTCACATCAAAAATTTAGAAAGATTTCAAATTAATGGTCTAACATAACAATTTAAAGAACTATAGAGGCAAGAGCAAACCAACCCCAAAGCTAGCAGAAGACAAGAAATAAGCAAGATCAGAGCTTAACTGAAGGATATGAAGACATGAGAAACCACTTAAAAGACCAATGCATCCCGATATATAGGCCACTTGGTAAACTAATAAAGAAGAAAAGAGAGAAGATCCAAATAAACACAATTAGAAATGACAAAGAGGATGTTACCTCTGACCCCACAGAAATACTAACAACCATCAGAGACGACTATGAATACCTCCTGATGATGCACACAAACAAGACAACGTAGAAGAGATGAATAAGTCTCTCAACACATACACCTTCCTGAGACTGAACCAGGAAGAAATTGATTCCCTGAATCATGACCAACAAGGAGCTCTGAAATGGAATCAGTAATAAATAACCTGACAACCAAAAAAGCCCAGGGCCAGACAGATTCACAGCCAAATTTAACCAGATGTACAAAGAAAAGCTGGTATCATTCCTACTGAAACTATTACAAAAATTGAGGAGGAATTACTCCTCTCTATCTCATTATATGAGGCCAATATCATCCTGATATCAAAACCTGGCAGAGACACAACAAAGTAAGAAAACTTCAGGCCAATATCCTTGATGAACATAGATGCAAAAATCCCTCAATAAAATATTTGCAAGCCAAATCTAGAAGCATATGAAAAAGCTAATCCACCACGATGAAGTAGGCTTTATCCCTAAGCAATTTTGGTTCAACATATGCAAATCAAGAAACTTGATTCATCACATAAACAGAACTAATGATAAAAGCCATGTGATCATCTCAATAGATGCAGAAAAAAGTTTTTGATAAAATTCAACATCCATATATGTGAAAAAACTCTTAATAAACTAGATATTGAAGGAATATACCTCAAGATAATAAGACTCATCTATGAGAAACCCAAGACCAACATCATACTGAATGAGCAAAAGCTGGAACCATTCCCTTTGAAAATTGGCACAAGTCAAGGATATTCTCTCTCACTACTCTTTTTCAACATAGTATTGGATGTCCTGGTCAGAGTAATCAAGCAAGAAAAAGAAATAAAGGGCATCCAAACAGGAATAGAGGAAGTAAAACCATCCTTGCCTGCAGATGACATGATTTTATATCTAGAAAACCCTACTGTTTAGGCCCAAAAGCTCCATTAGCTGATTAAAAAAAAGAACTTGAACAAAATTTCAGGATACAAAATCAATGTACAAAAATCAGTAACATTTCTATATATCAATAACAGCCAAGCCAGGAGCCCAATCAGAAACAAACTGCCATTCGAAACTGTCATGCACAAAAAATAAAATACCTAGAAATAGAGCTAATGAGGAAAGCAAAAGATCTCTACAATGAGAACTACAAAACACTGCTCAAAGAAATCACAGATGACACAAGCAAATGGAAAAACATTCCATACTCATGGATAGGAAGAACAACATTATTAAAATGGCCATAACACCCAAAGCAATTTACAGAGTCAACAAGATTCCTATCAAACTACCAATGACATTCTTTACAGAACTAGAAAATGCTATTTTAAAACTCACAGAAAACAAAAAATGAGCCCAAATAGCCAAAACAATTACAAGCAAAAATAACAAAGCTAGAGGCATTATGTTACCTGACTTCAAACTATACTACAGGGCTACAGTAACCAAAACAGCATGGCACTGATACAAAAACAGACACACAGATTAATGGAACAGAATATAGAGCCCAGAAATAAGGCTGCACACAGACAACCACCTGATCTTCAACAAAGCTGACAAAAACAAGCAATGGAGAAAAGACTGTTTATTCAATGCATAGTTCTGAGATAACTGGCTAGCCATATGTAGAAGATTGAAGCCAGAACTCTTCCTTACACCATATACAAAAATCAACTCAAGATGGATTGATGACTTAAATGTAAAACCCAGAACTATAAAGGCTCTGGAAGACAACATAGGCAATACCATTCAGGATGCAGGAACTGGAAAAGATTTCATGACAAAGACACCAAAAGCAATTACAACAAAAGCAAAAATTGAAAAGGGTATGTAATTAAACTTAAAAGCTTCTGCACAGCAAAGAAACTATCAACAGGTAAGCAGACAGTTTACAGAACGGAAGAAAATATTTTCAAACTATGCATCTGACAAAGGTCTTATATTCAGCGCCTGTCAAGAATTTAAACAAATTGACAAGAAAACATTTAAAAGTCAGCAAAGAACGTGTACAAACAGTTTTCAAAAGAAGACAGACATGCAGCCAACAATCATGAATAAGAGCTCAACTTCATTGATCATTACGGAAATGCAAATTGAAACCACAATGACATACCATCTCACACCAGTCAGAACGGCTATTATTTTAAAAAAAAAAAAAATTGAAAACAGAAGCAGGTAAAGTTGCAGAGAAGAGGGAATGCTTATACACTGTTTGTAAGAGTGTAAATTAATTCAACTATTGTGGAAAGCAGTGTGGCGATTCCTGAAAGAACTAAAAACAGAACTAGCATTCCACCCAGCGATCTTATTACTGGGTATATACCCAAAGGAATATA
>NW_012107219.1:130889-132228 GCF_000951045.1 Mandrillus leucophaeus
CTATAAAGGCTCTGGAAGACAACATAGGCAATACCATTCAGGATGCAGGAACTGGAAAAGATTTCATGACAAAGACACCAAAAGCAATTACAACAAAAGCAAAAATTGAAAAGGGTATGTAATTAAACTTAAAAGCTTCTGCACAGCAAAGAAACTATCAACAGGTAAGCAGACAGTTTACAGAACGGAAGAAAATATTTTCAAACTATGCATCTGACAAAGGTCTTATATTCAGCACCTGTCAAGAATTTAAACAAATTGACAAGAAAACATTTAAAAGTCAGCAAAGAACGTGTACAAACAGTTTTCAAAAGAAGACAGACATGCAGCCAACAATCATGAATAAGAGCTCAACTTCATTGATCATTACGGAAATGCAAATTGAAACCACAATGACATACCATCTCACACCAGTCAGAACGGCTATTATTTTAAAAAAAAAAAAAATTGAAAACAGAAGCAGGTAAAGTTGCAGAGAAGAGGGAATGCTTATACACTGTTTGTAAGAGTGTAAATTAATTCAACTATTGTGGAAAGCAGTGTGGCGATTCCTGAAAGAACTAAAAACAGAACTAGCATTCCACCCAGCGATCTTATTACTGGGTATATACCCAAAGGAATATATATCTATCTATTACAAAGACACGTGAATGTGAATGTTCACTGCAGCACTAATCACAATAGCAAAGACATGGAAACAACCTAAATGACTGTCAATGACAGATTGGACAAAAAGAATGTGGTACATATACACACTGAATAGTATGCTACTGTGAGCAATATAAGAGTGAGATCATGTCTTTGGAGGAACATGAATGATGCTGGAGACCATTGCATCCTCAGCAAACTAACATAGGAACAGAAAACCAAATATTGCAGGTTCTCATTGTAAGTGGGAGCTAAATGATAAGAAGACATGGACTCAACGAGGGGAACAATGGACACTGGGGTCTGCTTGAGGGCAGAGGGTGGCAAGAGAGGGAAGATCAGAAAAAAATATTTGTTGGGTACTAGGCTTAGCACCTGGGTGGTAAAACAGTCTGTACAACGAATCCCTGTGACAGGAGTTTACCTATGTAAGAAACCTGCTCCTGTACTGCTGAACCTAAAATAAAAGTTCAAAAATATAGGAAGTAGACCAGGCGCGGTGGCTCAAGTCTGTAATCCCAGCACCTTGGGGAGGGCAAGGCAGGTGGATCACCTGAGGTCAGGAGTTCGAGACCAGCCTGACCAGCATGGTGAAACCCCGTTTCCACTAAAAATACAAAAATTAGCAGGGCATCCTGGCGTGTGCCTGTAATCCCAGCTACTCAGGAGACTGAGGCAGGAGAATCACTTG
>NW_012107219.1:134098-161191 GCF_000951045.1 Mandrillus leucophaeus
GAGGTAGGACTTGCTGATGGGCTTGAAAGAGAACACCAATTGGATATTACTATTTACTAAGATGGGATTT
Organism: Mandrillus leucophaeus; assembly: GCF_000951045.1. Lineage (NCBI taxonomy): Eukaryota > Metazoa > Chordata > Mammalia > Primates > Cercopithecidae > Mandrillus > Mandrillus leucophaeus. Next base: position 134,169 of record NW_012107219.1, read on the forward strand.
TAGTGGGAAGATTTTAAGAAGAATGTGGCTTAGTCAAAATTGAATTTTGAGAAATATTTCTGGCTGCAGTGTTTTCTAAACCTCTGTTATTATAATATAATCTTCATAATTTTACTACAATGCTATGAACCTCTTGTGTTATTAAATTTATATGAACTGCTACTCTTTAAATATATTTATACTGTTAATAATTTGCATGGACTCATTTTTTTGCTTACACATGTGTTATGTTAAAAAAAAAAAACAACTTTACTTTTTTTGGGAAAATATAAGCCAGTAGTAGGCTTATTTGCTAAAGGTTCTACTTTGGTATAACCAGAAGAACTTAAAATAGAAATAACTTAATCATACATAATTCAGTATTTGTTTAATGTTGTGCCTGTAGAACCACATAAAATCACCAGTTAAGAAACACCAACTTAAAGGCAGAAAAAGTTGTCAAGGGCTATTAAAATTCACCAACCGATGGTGTCTTCTGCTGAAATCCCATACTCTATCATAGTATTCTTTCTGAAACATTTTTGTGTGGGAGTGGAAACAACAATAAAAATGTATAGGTAAATATTCTTTTTCTAAAATTAATTTTAGTAAAATCCAGGCCTATGTGATGTAAAATATTCTATTGTTGTAAAAGAGTTAATTCCCTAAGCTCTCAATTTGCTCACAGGAAATGAAGTAGGTTCTGGAATGAATCCAGCTCATTTATTCTTTTACTCAAGACTCACTCATTGGCCTCAGGCTTATGATTACTGGTGAAAAATAAATATAAAACATTTACATTCAATGTGGAAGTTAAATAAGAAGGCAGGGAGGATTCCCTGTAGGTAAACCACCAACAAAATAGATTCTTGTACCATTTACTGAAGGCTGACATTGAAGCTTCAGGGAGCAGAAAGGTGTGAGATATTTAGAGAAAACATAAACCCTTTAGAGTTATGATTTGCACTGGGTCAGACATTCAGGAGAAGGGTTGTCAGCAGTATTGGTGAATTCAAAATAGATATTACTATTCATGGCACACATGGAGGCACTGCCGTCTCTCATAAGTTCTTTCTCTAAAAATCTGTGAAGAGTAAGTGTGTATGCAGAAATATTACTCTGAGGGTTTTCCTTCATCTCACTATATTGCCTAACAAATTATAGGAAAATTTAGTGTAAACAATGGTCCCAATGAAAGCTGTTTCTTTTTTGGTCTTCGTATGCATAAGAATTAGATTTCCTTAAATTTTTATTCCAGGTGTATTATATTCTACTCTTATGCTCATTTTTCCTTGCTTGCAGCTTACATATTACCATTTCAACCTTACAGCCTTCCATGGTATGTCTCGCAGTCTCCCATCTCTGGGAATGAGCTCTGTCAGTCCCCTCTACTTAAAATACCTTTCTACAAACTGCCTCTCCAGAAGTCCTCCCAGCTTTCAAAAACCAGCTGAAATTCCACATTTTCCAGAAATCTTCCTGAAATCCTTCTTACCTAGTATTTTCTAGACTCTTGATCTCACCTGAAACTGCTGCATCAGGCTGTATTGCTATTTTTAGCAAAAGCTTCCAGTGATTTTGATAACCAGAAAAATCCAGGAAACAGTTATCTTGTCAAAATCCATTGTCTTGTTTTTACATTTGTTTATACATAGTGTTTTATAATTTTATGATGTTATATGCAATAATACATTTATAGAACTGTCTCTCCTAAACTGTGACAATTATTAGCATGTTGGATTTGCCTGTTATTTACATGTCTAAGACCTACAAATTTGAGGAGTATACTAGGCATATATTATTATACTAATTCATATGCTAATTGTTCAAAGTGGTAGTATATGCCAGTGATTTTATAGCTTAAATAGTACATATACATTTTTTTAAAGTAAATATGAATTAAGTTTCTAGTATTTCAAGACACTGTTAAAAATTGGGGGCAAGAAATATTAATAAGATGTACTCTCTAACTTGAATGCATTGAGTCTAGAAAAGCTAAAATGTGCTGCTGTATAAATTATGATTTTTTCATATTACATAAAACAGAAGTATAGACAAGATATTAGAGTTCAGCAGATAGAAGTTGACTTCATAGAGAAGCAACTTTGGCAGACAAATTGAGGTTAATTCTAGGGAATAATATGGGTAGTGGCATCCATCTGCAAAATGCAGACATGTGAAACAACGGGATGCTTTCAGTGACTACCTATTTTAATGACACTATATTTTATGGGAAAATTAAAAGATAGTCCATATTTCTGTCTCATTGGAAGATGAAGCACTGTTTTCCAAAGCCAAGTTTAAATACTACTGTCAAAGTAAAAATTGCACTGGACACATTTAAGCAGACGAGGAGATTTTATTCAAGAATATTGTAGTAGAGAGTAGTAGTGAATCAATTTATTAGAAAGATAGTAGAGAAGTTATGGGTGAGGTTGATCAACGGGATGTATCTAGAATTTCAAGATACAGTGGCATGATCTTGGCTCACTGCAGCCTCTGTCTCCTGGGTTTAAGTGATTCTCCTGCCTCAGCCTCCTCCAGTAGCTGGGATTACAGGTGCCTGCTACCACACCTAGCTAACTTTTTGTATTTTTAGTGGAGACGTGGTTTCACCATGTTAGCCAGGCTGGTCTCGAACTCCTGACTTCAAATGATCTGACTGCCTCGGCCTCCCAAAGTACTGGGATTACAGACGTGAGCCACAGCACCTGGACTAAGTTGGTAAATGACTTTTTTCTCTATGATTAGCCCATCCTTGTTTGCTAATTGGCTCCCATCAAAGATAGTCTCCTGTCCTCCCACAAAGATCAGGATATAGGGGCACCATCTTCTGTGATGATTACATTTCAAGGGTATGCCTCCCAGGTTCTTGAGAACTATATTCCTGGGTTGTAAGACTTGTAAGAGTCTTTTCAAAAGGTTTACATCTCAAGGGGCCAGAAAAAGACTTTTAAATTACAAGATTTCAAAAGCCAGTGCTCTAAGAAACGGAGCTTAGGGTGCTAGAATCAGAAGGAAGCCTATCTAAAATTTATGATCTCTAAGATGTAAGCAATAATACTTTTGCTAAAATTTATAGCTTTTGCTAAAATATTACAGAACTGTCTCTCTTGAACTGTGGTAATTATTAGCATAATGGATTTGCTTCTTATTTACATGCCCAAGACCTATAAATTTTGGGAGAATAATAGGTGTATATGTTCATACCAATCCATATGTTAATGATAAAAAGTACTAATACATGCTAGTGATTTTATTTACATCTCAAAGGCCGGAGAAAGACTTTATGATTACAAGATTCCTAAAGCCAATGCTCTAAGAAGGCGGGGGTCAGGATCCTAGAGTCAAGAAGAAGCCTATCTAAAGTTTAGTCAAGCTGAGAGGAACACTAAGGCCATTTGGTACCACCTATGATAATTTATCTATGATCTAGGTCCCAGATCCAAGCAATTCCCATTCTCAGTCTATGGCCAGACATTCATGCGTAGTCCTGTATTTTCTATGTATTCTTGTACTGACCTGAAAGAATGAACAGGAGTTTGATAAACAGTAAAAGGGATGAGGTACATTCTAGGTAAATGCAGCAACATGAGTGTGTTCGTCTGTTTGTGTTGCTGTAAAAGAATACCTGAGGCCAGAAAATTTATAAAGAAAGGAGGCTTATTTTGGTTCATCATTCGATAGACTGTGCGAGAAGCATGGCATCAACATCTGCTTCTAATGAGGCCTCAGCAAGATTCTAATTATGACAGAAGGCGAATGAGCAGAAGATGTATCGCACAGTGAGAGCAACAGCAAGAAGTGCTAGGCTCCTTTGAATAACCAGCTCTCACATGTAATTACCATGGGGAAGACACCAAGCCCTTCAAGAGAGATCCATCCCCATGACCCAAACATTTCTGACCAGGCCTGCTCCTCCAACACTGGGGGTCACATTTCAACATGAGATTCAGAGGGGACAATTATCCAAACTATATCAATAAACAAATGAGTAGAGAAAAATGAAAGCACAATGTTTAGAGTGTCAGAGGTCATGTATTTCCATTTCTTTTCTTACTGTCTATTCAACGGAAACAAAAATATTTTGCATAATTTCTCAACTTGAATATGCAGCAAAACTTATTCTAAAATTCTAGGAATATGGCTGAAAATGTGCTTGTGGTCTAATAATTATTATATATTTGTCTAGCTACTATCTATTGACTGCAATTTACTACCTGCTATGCTACACATTTGACTTTCTTTTTTGTAATGCTCACAACTCTTCAAAATAAAATATATTGGACAGGCACAGTGGCTTATACCTGAAATCCCAGCACTTTGGGAGGCCAAGGCTGGCGGAACACCTGAGGTCAGGAGTTCAAGACCAGCCTGGTCATCATGGTGAAACCCCATCTCTACCAAAAATACAAAAAATAGTAGGGCATGGTGGTGCACACCTGGAGTCCCAGCTAATTGGGAGGCTGAGGCAGGACAATAGCTTGAACTTGGGAGGTGGAATTTGCAGTAAGCCGAGATCATGCCACCGCACTTGAGCCTGGGTGGCAGAGCAAGACTCCATGTCAAATAAATAAATAAATAAATACATAAATAAATAAATAAATACATAAAAAATTAAGTCAACTTACTAAAGGAGACACCTTTTGCTCAGTGAAGTTCGGTGGCTGTGTAAAGCTACAGAGTTAGTAAGCGGCAGTGTATATTGAAGCCTTGTTCCAACCTGGCTTCAAAGCTGGAACCCACTTCCTTTATATCACTCTAATTCTCCATAATCTGTTTGCATTATGTTATGTCGTTTTATTATGGTGTTTTATATTATATTCTTTGTTTTCAAATAATCCAATGAGATTCTTTAGAGTTTAATATCTCTGAAGTTTCAAAGAAAGATTAAGAGACTCAAGCCTTCTCAAAGCTAAAATGATGCCTGAGATCACAACACTGGTTACTTCTCACTCCTGGGGAATCCCCATAATTAGTATTGCTTTTCAGACTCTACTCCTGGGAATAAATTGCATGATTAGAACCCAATCAAATACTATTACATTTGTGACCAAAATGTTGAAAATCTAACTTTCAGACAAACAGATCGTTTGAAAATGGAACAACTCTTAAATTACAAGGACTAGGAATAAAGTCTGAAATAGTTAAACTACAGCTTGGGCTCTGCGGAGGGGAATTTTTCTGCAGCCATTTCCTCTACCCTCTGATCCTTCCTGAATCATCCTCCTTTTGTCTGCCAAAGACACCAAGTTGATTACTTTTTGTGTCTCCCTTTTCAAACACATTGCTGAAGCCAAGAGTAATTGTGCATTCAGCATCGGTATGAAAACCCACGATCACGTTAAAGTAATTGTAGCTTTTCATTCCCTGGCAAACAAGCTTTAAAGAAACAAGAGAAAATTTCATGTCAGCTCTAAACAGCTTTCCTCTTTGTCCTTAAAACATTTATCAATGTTTAATTTTTGAAGAGCCACATAGTCGTGAAAGGTGGTGGCAATCATGGCAAGAGAAATAGCCTCAGGAGAAACAAAACAAATAAATGTCAAGAAAGTGACCCTAACACTGACAGCAAATGAGCTTCCACAAGTTTAATTACCAGGAAATGCCTGACCCTGTTGTTACTAACAAGACTGAAATCAACTACCCTGAAGTTTCCATGGTAGGGACTGGAACTAATTATTTGGTCAAGCTTCTTTGATAATGGACTCTGGGATATCTGCCATTGGCTTGCTACCTTGGAATTGCCTCTTTATCTGAAAGCAGTCTTTTAACCAGAGAATTTGGAAAATATAGACTATCTCCCAAAGTAGTTCCCAAATATTAATTTAAAGTTATAAAAAGGATAAAGAAATCATTTATTCTATTCCAAGAGAAGTGTGATCTCTGATTCTGTGAATATTTTCAAACTCAATCAATCAGTAGCCCTTAGTAGGCCCTCAAATATAGTTGAATATATGAGTGAAAAAAAAAATATGCCAAAAGGGATTCACTTTATTTTCATATGGTAGTGTGAAAGGAAAACAAATCTTGGGGCCCCCAAATCACTAAGCTAAAGGGAAAAATCAAGCTGGGAACTGCTTATGGCAAACCTGTCTCCCAGTCAATTCAAAGTCATCTCTCTGCTCACTGAGATGAATACAGGACTGATTGCCTCCTTTGGAAAGGCTAATCAGAAACTCCAAAGAATGCAACTGTTTGTCTCTCGCCTACCTGTGACCTGGAAGCCGCCTCCCTGCTTGAGTTGACCCGCCTTTCAGGATGGAACCAATGTACATCTTACATATATTGATTGATGTCTCATGTCTCCCTAAAATGTATAACCGAACTGTGCTCTGACCACCTTGGGCACATGTCATCAGGACCGCCTGAGGCTGTGTCATGGGCGTGTGTCCTCAACTTTGGCACAATAAACTTTCTAAATTAGCTGCGACAGTCTCAAATATTCAGGGTTCATAGTAACTTTCAATAAAGTTTTCCTTTATTGAAAAAAATTGTTATCATACATAATGATAGATTCTAAATGTTCAAGACTAAATATAAAAAGTATGGTTAAACAAAAGATTCTTGAATGTCTAAGTTATTGTTTCCTTTACCTATTTATGTGTTTATTCATTCATTTATAAGTATTTATTAAGTGAATTTCAGAGGTTAGCAACTATAGAATTTGTCATTAAGGGATATAAAGGTGTTGTGATCATCAATTTTATGTATCAACTTGACTGGGCTAAGAAATGCCCAGATATCTAGTGAAACAACATTTCTGAGTGTGTCTGTGAGGGTATTTCCAGAAGAGATTACTGTTTAAATCAGCAGGCAGAATAAAGAAAATCACTTTCACCAGTATGGCAGAGCATCATCCAATTAATTGAGGGACCAAATATAACAAAAAGGTGGAGGAAGGGCAAATTTAGTCTCTCTCTCTGAGTTGGAAGATCTATCTTCTCCTGGTTCTTGGGCCTTTAGACTAGAACCGGGACTTACATCATTGGCTTTCCTGCTTCTCAGGCCTTTGGGCTTGAATTAGAACTATACCAGTGGCTTCCCTGGGTCTCCAACTTGCAGAAGGCAGATCAGCCTATATATGATTTATTATGTTACATATGTGATTTATTATGAGGCATTGGTTAACACTGTGAGCTTATACACATGTATGTACATATCTATAGATGCATACATATATCCTCACCCTTGAAAACCTAAAATTATTTCTCCATGCCAACCTAACAGTTTATTCCACCTATAACATCAAAGACATGCTAGCTCCCCGCAGTGTACTAATTCTCATCTCTGCCCCACGGTTCCTCCAACTGTGTGCTCTATGCATAGAAACCCCTCACATCACCATGCTAACCAGCTCCCATCTAAACCCGGCCACACTCTTCCCTGAAGCTACAACCGCCCAAAACCCTACACATTTTTCAAGCCTTTCTTGTACCTTTTCCAAACCTACCAGACCAACCCCTTCCAGATGCCTCCTTTACTCAGTTTGTAGATGGCAGATCCTTCCTACATCAAGGGCACTGGCATGCTGGCTATGCTATAGTGTCACGGACCCCCAGCACACTATTGAAGCCAATCCGCTCCTCCTAGGCACCACGTCCCAGAAAGCTGAACTCATCGCCCTCACTCGAGCTCTCACTCTAGCAGCCAGACAACAGATCAACATACATTCAAATTCTCCTTATGTATTCCGCATAGTGCACTCACACTCATTCATCTGGAAAGATCGAGGTTTCCTAACTGCAGAAAACACTCCTGTCATAAATGGCTCTCCCATCAGCAACCTCCTTCAAGCTGCCAGGCTACTGCAGAAAGTTGCCATCATTCATCGCAGAGGCCACCAAACCCCAGACAATCCTATATTGGCTTGAAATGCTTTAGCATTTCAAGTAGCCAAGCAAGTAACCCTACAACCCATGCAAGGCCAGTTTCTGTCCCTGTCGTTGTTCTCTCCTCTTTACTCCTCAGAAGAAAAGGAGGACTTTCAGGCCCAGAACCTTCCAAAGCAAGGACCATGGTACGTCAAGGAAGGGTGCTTTGTTCTTCCTCACTCTCAAAGCCTTCCCCACCTCCAAAGCCCCCACAACTCTTTCCATGTTGGTTACAAATCTCTCTTGCAACTTCTCCACCCTATTCTCACTTGTGTTCCAGAAATTACCCAGTCCTGCTCTATCTGCCACTCAGGGTCACCCCAGCACTGCCTCCAGTCGCTGCCTTTTCCTACCCACCAAGTCGGAGGCCAGGTACTCGGGCAAGATTGGCAAGTAGACTTCACTCACTGTCCAATAAACGACTCCACTATCTTCTAGTCTCTAGTCTACTTTCTCCAGGTGAGTAGAAGCGTTCCCAAAAACTTCAGAAGGTGCAAATGTCATCACACAAACTCTCATCATGCATATAATTCCCCACTTCAGACTCCCAACATCCATCCAGTCCAATAACAGGCCTGCCTTCATCAGCCAAATTACCCAAGGCATCTCTACATCCTTAAAAATAAAGTAGGATCTCCACACACCCTACAGGCCTCAATCTTCAGGCAAAGTTGAAAAAATTAACTCTGTCCTTAAAGCCCAACTCACCAACCTGGCTCTATAAACCCATCAGTCGTGGACAAATAATCTCCCTTTTGCCCTTATAAGACTCCACGCAACACCAAAGGCAACCTCTTTTTACAGTCCCTTTGAAATCATGTATGGCCGAAATTTTGTCTTCGGGCCTCCACCCTTACCAGACTCTGAGCCACTCAGCAATTACCTCCCCTCCTTAATCCAGACACGGTCTTTCATTTGTGAAGTTGCAAATGAAGCTGTGCTTCTCCCTGTTGACACCTCCTTGTCCTTTCAACATAACTGTCTTGCAGCCACAGACGTGTTTCCAGACAATCCAGATGATACTTCTGCTACAATGACATGGTAGATACCAACCCATCTCTCAAGAATACCCCAAAAATGAAAATTTTTCTTTTTCCAAGGTGCCCACACCACCCCCATGTCACTCCTGAAGTAGTTATTGAGAAAGTCGTCCCTTTTCCCTTTTTTCTATAACCAAATAGACAGGAATGTAAGATCCTCTCTGGGGCCTAAAAGTTTAAGGAGATGACTAACTCCTCCTTCGCAGGTCCAGTCCCAAGACGCAAGGCCAATTGGCGCCAGCAGTGTGCGTCAGCAAGAGAGCAGAAGCAGGAAGAAAGCCAGCCGGAAGACGTGCACCCCTGAAGATCAAGAAACAGGCCATCCGGGTACAACTTAGCAGTTACGTCAGACTAGGACACTTCCTGTTCACAGGAGACTATAAAATCTTTGTCCCGTCCTCACTTAGGGCTGACACCATCTTAGGCCTCAGCCCGCCTGCACCCAGGCACTTATTAAAAGAGCATATTGCTCCACACCACCTCGTGTTGTCTGTTGGCATGCTCTCAGGATCCAGTGATGCAAGAACCTTACAGTGTGTATATACATATGTATGCATATGCATATGTGTGTGTATATATATACATCTGTGTGTGTGTGTGTGTATACATACAAAACCAAAAACCTCCATGTGACCTTGGGGAAACCTCCCCTGCTTCTATATAGCCTATAGCCATCATTATGAGAACAATGGAAGAGGGGCCTCCAGGGCTCTGTGTTCTCATGGGCAGTCTCTACTCTGCCTCCTCACTCATACTCAGAGTCGCAAGTACCGGAGTCCGATGACGGAGTCTATTGCCATGGAAGCCACTTGGCAGCATAAACTCAACAAGCCTAGTTCACTCTGCATCCCTTGGATTCTCGCTCCATGTGGTTCTGGGTGTTTTTAAAGTGACCAGTCTTCCATTTATCACAAACCTCCTAAACATTTCCACTCTGCTTTTTGGGCACCGGTACATTATCTGACATCTCAACACCATTCCTTGTGTTTTGTTGCCCTTCTTGCTCTAACTGAGACCTGGCTCACCGTGGACATTGCCACTTCTCCTGAAATTTCCTCGAAACCATGATTATTTACTTGTCCACACCCTTCATGCAACTCAAGGAGTTTCCCTTTTTACTGCTGTTGCCAAAGCTTCAATTCAACCCCCTCCTTTGATTTAACCTCATTGAAACTCATGGAAGCAGGCAGTACCACACTAATACTTTAGTATGAATCACCTTACAAACCCCAAAGTTCTTATTTATAAGAGATTGTAGTACCTGACTCATTGTTATTCTCACTAATATTCTAACTATTTTTTTTATTATTGTACTTTAAGTTCTAGGGTACATGTGCACAACATGCAGGTTTGTTACATATGTATACATGTGCCATGTTGGTGTGCTGCACCCATTAACTCGCCATTTACATTAGGTATATCTCCTAATGCTATCCCTCCCCCTTCCCACCTCCCCACAATAGGCCCCCATGTGTGATGCTCCCCTTCCTGTGTCCGAGTGATCTCATTGTTCAACTCCCACCTATGAGTGAGAACATGCAGTGTTTGATTTTGTGTTCTTGCGATAGTTTGCTGAGGATGATGGTTTCCAGCTGCATCCATGTCCCTACAAAGGAGATGAACTCATCCTTTTTTATGGCTGCGTAGTATTCCATGGCGTATATGTGCCACATTTTCTTAATCCAGTCTGTCACTGATGGACATTTGGATTGATTCCAAGTCTTTGTTATTGTGAATAGTGCTGCAATGAACATACATGTGCATGTGTCTTTATAGCAGCATGATTTATAATCCTTTGGGTATATACCCGGTAATGGGATGGCTAGGTCAAATGGTATTTCTAGTTCTAGATCCTTGGGAATCGTCACACTGTTTTCCACGTGGTTGAACTAGTTTACAGTCCCACCAACAGTGTAAAAGTGTTCCTATTTCTCCACATCCTCTCCAGCACCTGTTGTTTCCTGATTTATTCTAACTATTTTAATTTCTGGTCAGTGTAATACCCACACAGATTGTATTTCCAATAATTAAATTAGATTTATTAAGGTATAATTCACACACATGAGTGTACAGCTCATAAATTTTGACAAATGCAGTCAGTCCTGCCCACCACCACAATCAAGATATTAAAAATGTGCATCAGCCTAGAAGATCCATTTTTCTCCTATGTGGTGAAGCCCTCCATTAACCTTTAGGCTCTGGTAACCATTGATCTTTTTTATTTTTTCTATTCTTGTGACTTTTTTCTTTTCCAGATTGTCGTATAAAGAAATCATGTATAATATAAATGTTGGCTTTTTTCACCTAGTATAATGTATTTGAGATTTTTCCATGCTGTTCTGTGTAACAATATGTCATCTTCTATTACTTGGAAGCATTCCATTGTATGGATGTACCACTGTTTGTTTACCCATTGACAAACTGAAAGATATTTGAAGTTTTACAACTTTGATTGTGTTTTTGTGTGAATCTAAGTATTCATTTCTCTAGTACAAATATCTATAAGTAGAAGCACTAGATCATATGGTAAATGTATGTTTACATTTGTAAGAAAATGCCAAACTCTTTTCCAAATTAGCCATATCATTTTGTATTCCTACCAGCAATGCATGTGAATGCCAGTCACTCTGCACCTTCTCCAGCAATAGGTATATTCAGGTGTTTTGTTTTTAAGTCTTTCTTATAGGCATGCAATTTTACTTGACTGCAAATTTACCCTCGACTAATGATGTTGACCATTTTTTCATATGCTTATTTGCTACTTTTACATCTCTTTCAGTGAAATGTCTGTTCAAGTCTTTTGTCCACTTTTTAAATAGATCTCTCATTTACTTATTATTGAGTTTTGAATCTTAGTTGTATATTATAGATGCACATGTTTAATCAGATATGTTTTTTTTTTTTTTTTTTTTTTGAGGCAGAGTCTTGCTGTATCACCCAGGCTGCAGCATAGTGGTGCCATTTTGGTTCACTGAGGCCTCTGCCTCCTGAGTTCAAATGATTCTCCTGTCTCAGCCTCCTGAGTAACTGGGATTACAAGGTGAGTAACACCATGCCCGGCTAAATTTTTTTTTTTTTTGTATTTTTGATAGAGACAAAGTTTTACTCTGTTAACCAGGCTGGTCTTGAACTCCTGGCCTCAAGTGATCCACCTGCCTCAGTCTCCCAAAGTGCTGTGATTACAGGCATCAGCCCCCTTACCTGGCTTTCAGATAATGCACTTTTTAATATCTAGAAGTTCAATTTGGATCTTCTTTATATGTTTCATTAACTTCCAAAACATGTTTACACTTTTCTCCAGATTCTTAGACATATAGAATATATTCATATCAGCTGTTTTAACATCTATGAATTATATGATTTGTGTGATTTTTTTTGGTCTGACAATATTGATTGCTTTTTATCCTAATAATGGCCCCATTTTACTTGTTCCTCTGATAATTTTGTATTGGATTTCAGACATTGTGAATTTATCATATTTGAATATTAATTATCTATTTTGTTTCTGATTTATTTAAATAATTTTGAACTTTAGTGACAGTATATAACTCCTATATCAAGGAAAACAACCTAAAATAATACTCTAGAACTCACTACAATATTTGCATGCTCTTTATAATCTGATTTCCAAGTTTTTCATTTTCTATCACCTCTTATTCTGACTTATTTTTTACTGACACCCAATTCTAACAATGTATTTGACCCCCAGAAATCTACATTCATTGATCCTGCCCCATCATTATTGCTTCTTACACTATTCATGACCTTACATCGATGTTTATTTCCATTTAGAGTCCATCACTGTTACAGTTCATTTAAATCAAATTTCCACATACTACCCCCTCTTCCCTCACCAAATGAATCTCTTATCCTAGTGAAATGAACGTTGTGGCATTATCCTGTTTCAGCAGTCCCATACCAAAGCATGATTGGAGAAAAGTGAAGCAAGCTATGTTTTTATGGTAACTCTGTAGTTCAAAGATACCCAATCTCAAACTTACTATTGATACTGCTGTCAATTCTTCATTATTTCATCAGTCTATTCAATCTTTTGATCTCCAGGATAGTTACCTTATGATTCATCCTCTCTCCTAAAATTTCCAAAACCTCACTTATTGCTTTTATTTTCACTCTTATCTAATATGCTTCTACCTATCATATTGAGAAAACAGAAACAATTATAAGACAACATCCACATGCTTTCACTACCACATTGATTTATCTACTTTCTTTCCTTCTCCAGTGCTGGAGTGACTCAGCCTCAGACCTCAATTCCCTACCATATTACTCCTTGGAGATTTCTTTTATTCATATGAACTGAAATACTGTTTATATGCTGAGAAATCTCAAATTTTCAGCACATATATATATAGTCCACATTTTACTCCCAACTGTAAACTCATAGTCCAACTACCATCTAAAGATCTCCAGTTTATATGTTCCCCAAAACTCTACACTTATTAATAAAATTACTTATTTGACCTTATTACGGAATCAACTTCAAGACATCTCTACTTAACATATTAAAAAATATATCTTGCTTTTCCTACTTCAATCTGCTCGTTCAGTCTTCTCTATCTCAGTTAATTACAGAACTAATCACCCATTTTTGGCCTCTTCTTTCCACTCACTGCTAATCTATCAAAAAATTCTGTTGGATCTACCATTGAAATGAATCTGAATATATTCAATATTCTCACTTCCTCCCCTGTCACCATCCTGACTGCACTGTTATTTCTTACTTAAATTCACTAGCTGTTTAACCTCCCTACTGGTCTCTCTTGCCATCCTGTCCTCTAGCGTATGTTCAACACAACAGCCAAAGTAGGAACCCTATTAAATCTTAAATCAGATTATGCTACTTTTCTTCTGAAAATTCTCCTATGTTTTCTCATCTCGGCCAACACTTTCGTAGCCGTCCACAAAGCACCTCATGATCTGATGCCTGTGATTCTCCTCCACCCAATTTCCATGACTCACTCTCTCAATCACTATATTCCAGTCACGGTGGCCTCCTCACTGCTTTTCAAGCACATTTAGCATGCTTTCTCCTTAGTGTCTTTACACACTGTGGTATTGGTTTTGTATTTTCTGGGCTTACATCCTCCTTTACGTTAAGTCTCTAATCAAACACAGCCTACTTGCTGAGGCCTTTGCTAACTATTCTATATGATACAATGACCCATCCTCTTACTCTCTACTCCCCTTTGCCTGGCTCCGTTTTATATTTCTCTTGGAATTTTATCACAATGTATAGACACAAATGCATCTATAAACATATATATATAATCACAATATATATATATATAAATGCATCTATAAACATATAATTATAGGTTTGTGGTATATCCCCTATGTGTTGTATGCTATAATTATAGCTGAAGTATCAAAATCTAAAAGGAAATTAAAGCATGAAATAGTGTAGTCACTCTATAAATATTAAATAGTTATTCTTGGAAGAATGAGTAAACAAATTTGTTGTCTCTGAGTCGGAGCTTAGCAGTGAAGAGGGACATTATATTTTCATAAACTTCCACACAAACATTTTAATGATTGCAATTTTTTTTTTTGAGATGGAGTCTCACTCTGTCACCCAGACTGGGGTGCAGTGGAACCTCTGCCTCCCGGGTTCAAGTGACTCCCCTGCCTCAGCCTCCTGAGTAGCTGGGATTACAGGCACCTGACAGCATACTCAGTTAATTTTTATATTTTTAGTAGAGATGAGGTTTCATCATGTTGGCCAGGCTGGTCTCGAACTCCTGACCTCAAATGATCCTCCCACTTCAGCCTCGCAAAGTGCTGGGATTACAGGTGTGAGCCACCACGCCTGGCCTAATGATTGCAATTTGTTGCTATACATTAGTACTGAAAATGAAAAAAATATATATATATAATTCAAATATCAGTTAAGGTTATAGTTAATAAAATGTCTTAAGTGTAAATAACAGAATTTTCCAAAATAATTTGTAGAAGCAATTATTATGCTTGTGTCTATAATCTTATGGTGAATGCTTAAAACTTTTTATCTCTGCTATTGATTGACATAACCTCTAGCTTAAGCAACCAAACTTGAAGAGTAAGCTTTTTGCCACAACAGTAGTTCTTTTGCTCTTTTCACTCACCATTGTAGGTCTCCAGCTCCTTCAAATTCTGCTCTAGTAGTCTCAGAGTCCTTTTGTATGTGGCATTTTCTCAGGTGGCCTTCCCTGCCAGCACTCAGGGGCTTGTCCCTCAGTCCTGGATTAAGAGACAAACATATAAATAGCAAAAAATGAAACAATGACAGTTTGATAGCTGATGCAGCTAGCAGCGTGTAGTAAATACACGCTGTGAGTCACATCCTAATGTAGACAAATATATCCTTTTGGTACTTGAGGCACAGACAGTGAAAGAGATAAGGTAGAGCAGGGAAAAGGAAGCTGGCAAATGCCATGAAATAGTTAAAAGTCTTCCCAGCTCTGCAATTCAGACTTTGAGAAATCCTCCAGCTGCATCCAAAATGAAGTGCCATTTTGTGATGTCATTCGGTTTCCAAGTTAGATCAACTGCTGAGAGGGAAGAGGTCAATGACAGCAGGATGTTTCAGGGGAAAAGGAGAAAGGGTGAAATACTCATCTCAAAGCAAGAGAAGAGAGTAAGATTATGAAAGTAGGGAAATATGTATTCTGGGCAGCTCAGAGAGCTATTAGAAGTATGAAATCACAAAATTAAACCAAATTCAATCTTCCAGGCTATGTGATTTTCTCCAGTGTGGTTCTGCCATTCTGTTACAAGCACACAGAGGTTCATTTTATCTAGAAATATTTTCTTGTGTGTGAAGAAAGAAGAAAGGGGCAAGTGGATTGAAGTAGCACATGTGAAAGTATTCTGAGTGATAAACCCTGAGGTTCAAACAGAACAAGAAGGTAAGTAAAGGCAGAAGTGAGAAAACCAAGGTACTTATGGATAGGTCCAAGTACTGATAGAGCGACTGTAGCAAGGACAATGAAAGGATTATTATCATTACATATTTTTAGTATGGTCTGCTTGTGAAAATGGTACCCTTTTGAGTAGTTACAATAATCAAAATACTATTGTATGGAATATAAAAGAAGAAAAGTACCCAGTTCCCCTTGATAGCAAAGCAATGCTAGAGTCTTGCTATTTTCTGAATGGGTTGACAGCACCTTAATCCATTTCATTCTGCTGCTGGCCTCGAATCCTGTGGAGCTAACGGACCAATCTTTCCTCTCGATACTTAATGTTGGTTTGACATCACCTCAGCTACCACTGGGGCCAGACAGCTCCTGTGACCTATTATACCCAAAATCTCAGCACAGTATACAGTTGGGGAGAAAGCACTCCAATTTCCGAGCAACAATTTTATGTTGAACTTAATGTCAGGAATAGATATGTCACAGGAATAGATAATATCACAGGAATAGATAATGTCAGACATATATATATAGATATGAATTATATATATTCATTGTGTGAATATATTTATTCAAACTAAGCAGATATTATATATCTGTATATATTATACAGTAACTTACACATAGTAGGCATTCAAAAATATTTTATAGATAACACAATGAAGGGATGTAATTTTATTTACCAGTAGTGAAGGATTGTTATTTGTTGCTTTCTCACTAGGGTACACATGGGACTCAATGTTCATAACCGGTTTTCTTTTCAAAAAGAGATAATATTATAAAAACATAGTAGCTGCTGTCACCTTTGTGTTCCATTTCTCTACCGTTAAATTAGAAGTACAGTTTGGATCTCTGCAGGTTATAATGAATACAAAATCCATTCTGATCAATAGCTCAGTGATATAATATTTAAACTCACTACTAGATACTCTCAAGCTTAGAAATAAAATATCCTAACGGAATAGGTGGTACTACATAATCCTCATCCTGGGATTCATTACATCTACCTCTCAGAGAGGACAGCTGGTGGATAGAAAATGGAGGTATTTCAACAGCAGGTTTGTCAGCTCATAAGCCAGCATTATTTACTTTAAATCATGCACTAAGAACACAGCCACCGAGAATTGTCAATGAATAGTTCATTGGTATGCAAAAGAGATTGTCAACAATTTGCTAATATTTTAATGAAAGACTATACTGCAAATAATTATAGGGACAGACTCGTCCAAGAATATTTTATCTTTAGGTTTCAAAGTTGGCATTCAATAATGAGACTTGCCTAGAGACTGGAGAAAAAAAGATTAAAGAAAACAAGAGAGATTAGCATGTTTGCTGGATATGAAAAAAGTAGGGGGTATGTGAATATTTTTATGAAGAATGAGGGAAATGCATTATATATTGATTTTAGTACTACTATGGTGAAAGAAACTAATAGTTAAAAAAATAAATTTAGATCATACAAGCTATGACTATCTTTTTTGTGTAAAGGTAAAGAAACAGTGTTATCACTTTACTAAAAACTCAGTTCTGAGTTTGGCCATAATGTATGTTCTTGTGTCTATATCGCTGGTTTCCAGAGTGTGTTCCAAGCAACATTTATATCGAAAGAGGGAATGATCAACATATTAAAGAATCTGCATATCTTAATCCTCACTGAGTATTTAGAATGCATCTAAAAGGCTCTAAGATTTTCTTCAGTAAACATATCAATTAACTAAACACACCAATCCTCATCTTAGTTGACAGTATGTTTACGTATCTGTCTATTTATTCACCTATTTATTTATTTATTTTTTAACACCATTCTACATTGTGGAAACGGTCCTATCTGTAACACATTACGAATAAAACTGGAGTGGCTAAAGGTGTGATTGTCCCTTGAAACAGAAGGTGACAGCTTCCAGGCCACATCACTCCCTTTAAAATTGAACCCTATGGGCATACTGAAATGTGAAATGAAAATGTTTGGCTGGTGAATCCTAGCAAACTTTATTAGTTATTTGGACTACCACATGCCATTGGAGTAAGATCACTGCCTGATGTTATGCAGAGTCAATTTCACAAAGAAGTTTTAGAATCTAAATATAACAATTTAAAAACCTTCCCACTAATCATATTTTCACCCCTCCTGATGTGGCCCCTAAGCCACGCCCATCCGTATGCCTGTGATGGAGTAAGAGTTATGGCAACATGAACAGGAGGGCAAAGAGGATCTGGGGAAGAAGCTCACTGTGGCAACCTTTGACCTGGGAGGTTTCACTGTGTCCTTTTATAAACCAAGCAAGCCTTGTTGAGTTTTTGTGTTGCTCTCTGATGAACTTCAAATACTTACTGTTTTCCCTTAGAGTTTGTATTCAAGATGGGGGTGAGAAAAAGAACAGTTGATCCTTGAACAATACAGGCTAGAAGTGGGGGAGTCTACTTATAAGTAAATTTCTTTTCAATAAATATAATTGGCCCTCTGTATAAGTAGGTTCTGCATCCACAACCAAAGGTAAAAACCAAATTCAGAACTGGCAGGATGTGAAACCCACCGCCACAGAGGACCAGCATTTCCTAGCTGCAGGGCCCACAGGGCGGCCTGCTGGAATTGAGTAGGCATGGATTTCGGTAGCTGCAGGTGGTCCTGGAACCAATCCCCTATGAATTGGGGCTGTTCCAGCTACTTCCCTACAGCGTATCCTTTTTTAGTGCTGGTTATAATTGGATCTAAGTCCAGAGGCCTATTTGATGAACACAGGGACTTTTATTCAGTGGGCAGTGAAAAAAACAAAAAACAAAAAACAAAACAACAAAAAAAAAAAACAATAAATAAGGAAAGAAAGGCAAGTAGCCAGATTTGGGATTTGACATTTGGCATATGTTACCTTGTTTCTGGCTCTCCCACACTGGGATAATAGAAGGTCCTATAATAAGGATAATGTTTTGCAAAAATTAAACCCATTCACTTTAATTTACCCCCAAGGTAGGCTCCTGGGCAGTCCTCCCCTTCCTGGGCCAAACCCTGAAATTCATTGCTCTTGGGAAGGAGAAGGTGATGGTATTTCCTAGAACACAGAGGCCACCAAGAAGTCTTGAGTTCTGAAACTGAGTTTCTTTAGTGACTAGCTGTTTTGTAACAATAACAACAAAAAAAACTAGTCCTGTTAGGATAGAAAAGGTTTTTCCAAGTCTCTCCATACTGCAGGTTGTGATTCGTTAGTATGTGTCAGAAAATCAATTGAGTGGTATTAAGACAAGTTTTGTGTGTTGTTTTTGGTGGGATTTTTTGTTCAGTTTGTTTTTCCTTAGTTATTGATTAGGACACACCAGAATTAAGTAGACTAGGATGCCAATTGAATGCACCACTCACATCAAGAATACTGTTTTGTGAAACACATTGTACAGGTCACGGTTCTCCAGAGAAATGGAACCAATAGTATATATATATACACATACATGACAGGCAGGTTATTAAGGTAAAAGATCCACCTGAGTATGGAAGCTGAGAAGTCCCACAATATGCTGTCTACATGCTGGAGAAACTAGGGGACTGCTGGTGCAAATCCTGGCATCTGAAGGCTGGAGAACCTGGTGTTCCAATGTCCAAGGGCATGAGAATATGGGTGTCCCAACTCCAAAGAGAGAAAGAAAAAAAGGAAGGAAGGAAGGAAGGAAGGAAGGAGGGAGGGAGGGAAGGAGGGAGGAAGGAAGGAAGGGAGGAAGGAAGGAAGGAAAAAGAAAGAGAAAGAAAAAGAGAGGAAGAAGGAAGGAAGGACAGAGGGAGGGAGGGAGGGAAGGAAAGAAGGAGAAAGAGAAGGAAAGGAAAAAGGAAGGAAGGAAGGAGAAGGAGAAAGAGAAAGAAAAGAAAAGAGAATGGAAGGAAGGAGAAGGAGAAAGAGAAAGAAAAGAAAGGAAGAAAGAAGGAAGGAAGAAGGAAAGAAAGAAAGAATGAAAGAAAGAAAAGAAAAGGAGAAAAGTTCATCTTTTCTCTCCCTGAAAATAAGAAAATGAAAGTTCATCTTTTCTTTGCCATTTTCTTCTATCCTGGTCTTATCTGATTGGATTGTGCCCAACAACATTGGGAAAGCGTAGAGCTCCCTTATTCAGGCCACAGATTCAAATACCAATCTGTGCAAGAAACACCCCCACAGATGTACCCAGAAATAATGCTTTATCAGATATCTGGGTATCTAGTAATCCAGTCAAGTTGACAGCTAAAATTAACCCTCACATACACATATGCATCTTAGCAGGAGAGAAGAATATAATACGCAGTGGAAATCCCAGAGGCAAAGGGGAGTGTGAGATGGGCTGGACAGGATGATGAGAACACCAGGGCTATGGTCCCTCTGCCCACTCCCTGTGTGGAACCCTAAGAGGGGATGCCTGGCAGTCCCCCACCTTTACCCTTTTCTATTTTCTCAACCCTTCCATCAAACTAGGGGCAGCCATATCCAAGTGGCTTGGTGAGCAACGTTTGGTCAAGCAGACGAGGAGCCTATTTTGTCTCCCAGGAAAGAGTCTTTGCTGCTATATTCCAGGATGTGGCATTTAGCAGGATGTGGCATTTAGCAGGATATGGAGAGACGCTGAAATCAGAATGAAATGCTGAGGGGCCCAGAGAACTGTGGATGTTGCCAAGGAGTTTGGGGGCAACCTCCTTGTCTGGGAACCATACAGTCGTCACAGTTAGGAGAGTGAGCTGAGGTGAGGTTTATTCAGCAGAATATTTTTCTCCCTACCACCTTCCAGCTGGCAACATCACACCACACATAAACTCAGGAACAGACCTCAGCAGCAGCCACCAGCAGAATACCCAAGGGAGGTCTCACGTCACTGCTCTGCAGTCCACTGTGCAGCCAGCAAAACAAACATGTAAACAACAAACAAAATCCCCTGAAGCAGAGACCAGAAAGGATGCAGTTGCTCCCTGTATTGAAGCACGTCCCCCACCCTCACTGCCCCCACAGCTCTTTCCTCTTTATCACCACAAGGTTATGTAACTCACAAATTCTATCAATCATCCACGTAGCATTTGGGGGAAAGAGCTGGCAGGCAAAAATCTGAATGATAGAACTTCTAAGCAGATACTGTTACCTACAAGACTAATAGGGGTTTGCTTACCAACTCACAGTGCTTCTACCACATCACCATCTGAGAACTTAGACAGTATTTTGTCTAAGTTTACAGAATCTTCCTCAACACTACTTTAGACCCAGGGACCCATTTTATGACAAAGGAATAGCAACATCAAGCATGATTATAATGTATTCCAAATCACTGGAAAGTGGTCAGCTGCAAAACACACTGAAGAGTTGAGGTGGTCTATTCTAGAATGCTGCGTATGCACACAGATAGCGTATCTTCTATGCATGCTCCATGAGCTGGATTGCATGGATCTGTGGTCCAAATGGTCAAAGTAGGATTGGTCCTTCTCAACAGACTACTCATGTCTCGTTTGTGAAACTTGTGCTTCTTAACCTTAAAGCTTTAGCTCAGCTGATTAGAAATGCTTGTTCCCAAGGAAGGACAGCTTCTATCATAACACACAGTAAAAGTGCCACTGAACTGAAAACTGCACATTTCATCCTGTCATATGGGGCATGAAGAAGGTCCAGGAGACAAGATAAGGTGCTACTCTATTGGTGAAGCCCACGGACCCTATTGACTTTGGTTCCGTAGGGTTGTTACCTAACCAGGGGAATAGGAAAGAGAGTGCTAGAATCTAGGAAGCCCACCAGATCAGTTCCTTTTCTATCACATCCAAGGATGACTATAAATAGGTAATTACGGTAACAACGGCCCTATAAGGACAGGCAGTCATAGCCTCACAGAAATACTCAAGACTGCTCCATTAAATGAGCAATCTAGAGGGCTTAGGAAAATTAGGTATTTAAGGAGTAGATGCTGAATAAAAATTGTGAGTTTGGGGAATACAGGCAGAAAAGGTAGCTCATTCTACCTCATCTAAATTAAGTCCTTGGTAGAAACTGAGCTGGTCGCTACACTGAAACTATTTGGACTTAAAGAAGGCACACGTAAATGTGTGTCGTCAAAGGAGACGGCTGTATCCCATGTGCTCTACCTCACATCTTCTCAGTTAACCTTTTAGGGCTTTGGAGTTTGCTGGCTTCTGATTTTATCTCTTTGTCCAGCAATATTATGGTTTAGGCTAATGGGACTGAGAAGCTGGTTTTTGACTCAGGCATCAAAAAATGATCTGATCTTGCTGAATTCACATTGATGGGCGGTGAGAGTCCTACGCCTCTGCTTTACTCATCTTAATGCAGGGATCCAAAGCAACCCTAACCAGGATGCAACTTTGAGTTTTAGTTTTAGCAAAGTGAAAACAAGATGAAAGATTCCAGCCAGAGGCAATGAGGTGACATAAAAAATGCATGCGAAGACTGGGTCACTGGTGCAAGCTGGAATCTAAATACTGAAAAGTGTGAATCCCAAAACCAAATCTCAGAGGAAGAAACAGACATTTTCACAAACGAAAGACACTGATCCCAGGGGTCAGATCTGGATGTCATGTAAATGGAAATAGGTCATCAAGAAAAGTAGAAAGGCCAAGAAATTATAATAAACACCAGAATATATTAGTCATATATGTATTTTGGCAGTATAACAAAAATATTGAATAGCTCAGTGGTTTACCACAAAACGTAATTTTTCTTGCTTGGCTAGGCTAAGCAAGGCTGATCTAAGCCGGGTCCACTTGGCTTGTCTCCAGGCCACAGGTAAGATTTATTTCTGCTCCATATATCTCATTCTGAGGTCCAACCTGCAGATGCAGTAGCCATCTGAAATTTGACCTTCTTATGAAGGAATACAGCAACACCAGAGGAAACATGAAACCAAAAAAATGTTTATTCTCTATCCATGTCCTATACCTTTATATTCCATTGTTCCAAACAAGTCATAGCCAAGCCCAAAGTCATGGGAACAGGGGTATATACTGCACCCTAAGGAGTATGTGATGATCAAGAATTTAATCTAGTACTACTGGGCAAATGGTGGCTTTTCCTGACCATTCTTTATGAAAATTCTTATAAATAAATGGGTGTATAGTATTTGTGTTTCTGTGATTAGTGCAATGGGCCAAGGGCAGAGCCTGGTGGATCCTCAGATTTGTGGCTCCTGCAGCTCAGCTATATCACTTTAACAAGAATGAATCAGACTATGACTCAGCTCAGCTGAGACTAATGTGCCCACCAAGATGCTAATCTATTATGCGTAATAAGTTGGCTGTTTTTCTAAGTAATCTGGACATTTATTTTGATTGAGCAGAACTTTTTTCTTCTTAAACCACATCTATTAGGATGCTGGGTTAATAATTGCTTCTTTCTTGGTGAGTGTGAATTCAGAGCAGAAGGACTCCGTGGGTTGGTGCCACTCAATCTTATGCTATAAATCCCTAAAATGGGAAGGAACCACTATGGAGGCATTCAGGCTTGTTTTGGGTCAGTGTGACCCCTGTCCCAGCATCAGAAAGCAGAGTGCCAATTTGATTCTGTCATATGGATTAATCTTGGTCACTCTCGGATTGAAATTATCTTTTTCTGGTATACATAAGACAACTCATGTAAAAAATACTGGGTATTGTGTTTCCAGCATGAGTGTCATTTTGACTCTTTTGAAGTCATCTTTCTATGTAAGAGAGCATCTACATATGTTGTTTCTATTTGTCAAAAATCTCTGAATTACAAAGGTGTTCATTTTTATCAAGTACAGCAGTCATATATATGTAGGTTATGACCTGTATGCCTGTATATTCTAGTAATCAAGTTTTAAATATTCAGTCTCGTTGTTATGTGGTACACTTCTTCTTTGGGTATAGTAAATGTAGTTAATATGTAAAGTAACTTCTCAGGGAGAGTGCTTTTATTCCCCAGTCTGATGCTTTTATGATGTTTACATAGATATAATGCTATAGCCATTGAAATATTTGTGATACCTGGCTTCATGGTGCTGTGTACATAGTGTGTTACAAATAAATTGTTGGCATTTGAGAATGTTGCTTGAATATTTTGAGTGTCTGTGTTCTCATCTGCAAACTGGGAAAACAACATGCTTGCTCTGCTTGCCCTGTAGAAATACTGAAAAGGAAATTATATAATCCATGAAACAGCTGCTTAGTCTATGGGAGGGGCTCAACAACTGTTTGATGCGTCTGATCAAGATTTTGAAGTGTTTCTATAAACTCCAAAACAATATGTAATGTAAAATAAAATTATTCAACTCAGTATAGTATTTATTGTTGTTGTTATTTTACAGGCACCTTATGTTTTCTTCTTTAATGTGTTAAAAGCCTTTTTGTCAGGAGGCCAAATCATGTTATGTTTCCTACCCCACCCTTTGTTTTTCAGCCCTATTGTGCTTGTATACAGAAAAATCTTGATTGATTTATATCTATTGTTCCATTCATCAACACATGACAATTCAAGTCAACAAACAATAGAAACAGAAAATATCACAACAATGGAACAATAAAACCAATTTTAATTTTACTGCAAAATCTCCCAAAGGAAGGCAGCAACAAAAATGCCTCTTTTGTCTTTAGTAATATGCATTTTTCTAATTTATTCTTCTAGCATGACTCTCCCTGGTTCATTTTAATCCTGTTGGAGTACTCTATAATGGTCATTAAATTTCAAAGTACTGCACAATTAAGGATTAGTTAACTATTAGACCATATAATGCCACTCTGATTTATGCAAGCTTCATTAAAATCTTTTTCAGCTGAGATCTGACTGGGATATGAAACATATCAAATTTAAGAATTCAAATTAGTTTAATGAGATTTTTCTTTCCTTAAACTTCAACCATGTGCTTGTATAGTGCTAGATGTTTCAGAGACGCAAAGGACTATAAATGGTAATTATGAAAAAAAAGGGAATTTGTTAGTTGAATAAGAGAAGAAAATTTAAATGTATAGCAAAAACAGTCTCGTTTTATTTGTTTTTTTTCTGCATGATTATAGTGGCAAAATGTAAGAGTGTTTGAGTCGTACTGAAGTGGTCAATTTCCACAATCCTTCTAATTCTGTTTCTAAATTAACCTTTCTCAGTTTCATTTACTTTAATATGTGTTTGCTATTGATGTATAGAAAATAAATATCACAAATGTGGTAGCTTAAGACAACGTCCATTTATTGAATCTTAGTTCTGTGGGTCAGAAATTGGAGTGGGCTCAACTGTACCCTGCTTAGAGTCTTTCAAACCTGAAAATAAGTTATTGGCTAGTCAAGCTCTTATCCAGAGCTTGTCAGGAAGAACTCAGTTTCAAGCTCATTCAGGGTGCTCCAGAATTCAGTTCTGTGTGGCTCACATTGAGGTGCTATTTCTTTTCAGGCTGTCAACAGAGCGCTGTCTTCTTCTAAAGATCATTTTCATTCTTTCTTTCTCTCCATCTTCAAACCATCAATGGCATATCCTGACTATCTCATGCTTTAAATCTGAGTTACCTTCATGCTTTCCTCTTCTTTGGTATCCAGAAAAGGTTGTAGGCTTTTAGGGGTTCATCTGATTAGATTAGGCCTGCCTGGATATTCACTCTATCTTAATGTCAACTGCTAATAAATCTTAATTACATCTGCAATCTCCTCATAGCAGCACCTAGATTACTTTCTGATTGAGTAACTGGAAAACAGAATCTTGGAAGGGTGGGGACGGGAGAGGGGAGAATTTTTGGAATTTCACTTACAACAAGCTGTAAAATGGGATTGATAGAAGGACATAACCCAGAGGATTCTTATGAAGATTCTATGACATTATGTAGGTAAAGAACTTATCACTAGCACATAGTAAACTTAATGAAATTCAGCTGCTACTATAACTGTTGCTATCAATACTATTAATATTATCAAATTTAAATTTGAAAGACTGGATAAATCATAAATGGACTGTCAACGCGCATTGCTGTTTTATGTTACAGTTTATTTAAGTTTAGCAGAGACTTATGGATACAACTTAGACTATACCGTTCTATATCTTGAAGAGTACTTAAAATTATTTTGTTTTTAAATAATAGAACACCAGCTAAAAATCAGCATAATCACAAAATAATACATATTGGTTCATGAAAAAAATAAAAATACCTAGAAGAGACTGGTGATGGTTGTCTCAGAAATGCAGCTCTGCTCACTCTTCACTTTGGCTTTATTCACTCATATTGGCTTTGATATGGTTTGGCTAGGTCCCCACCTAAATCTCACCTTGAATTATAGTTCCCAAAATCCCCACATGCTGTGGGAGGGACTTGGTGGGAGGTAATGAATCATGGGGGTGAAGATTCTATAAGTGGCTTTCCCCCCTTTGCTTGGCTCTTATTCTCTCTCCTGACACCCTGTGAAGAGGTGCCTTCCACCATGATTGTAAGCTTCGTGAGGCCTCCCCAGCCATGTAGAACTGTGAGTCAATTAAACCTCTTTTCTTTATAAATTACCCAGTCTCAGGTATTGCTTCATAACAATGTGAGAATAGATTAATACAGGCTTCTTTTCAGTGGATCACAGTTTATATTACTTTATTTTTTAAATGTCTCATATTTCAGTTATCTTCCAAAATAAAATAATAATGCATTTAAATAACAAAACATGATAATAAAATGAACCTCTATGAACACACTAAGAACTAAAAAGTTAAAAATATCCATCATTTAATTGTTTTTCTTCCTTTTTTCAGCCACTGCTTCCTACACAAAGTCTAATTCCGTCACAGATTTTCTGTATATACTTCCCTTGCTTAAAAAAATAAATTCACTAATGTATCACTCAGGAGACGGAACCACTGGTTATTTTATTTACACTCAGAATTTGACATAAATAATTGTTAACTAGGCTTACATGCATTATCTAGATCATTGAAAATATAAAGAAAAGAACACTAAGGTACGGTAGTAGCAGCAGTTTCAGCTACCATCTCTAGGCCTGGGGAAACATAAGGAAGCGTTTGGAATTATTAAAGTTTAGAAGTCCTGTAGAGCTGCAACTCAAAATGTGGTGGTCCTTTGAGGAGGGCACTGGTATAGGCTGGAGCAGGGTTTTCTGAGCTCAGAGGAGGGGTTTGCATGGCTGGAATCCAGTCCCCTAAATAGAGAGTGACAGCCAGTACTGGGGTTTCTGCGCTTCTGTGACAGCCTCAGCCCAAGGGAGTGTGGTCTCTAAGTTCATAGGAGGGGCACTGGAGAAAGGCCGGATTCCTAAGTGTGGAGTAAGGCTGTCTGGTACC
>NW_012107219.1:161241-161504 GCF_000951045.1 Mandrillus leucophaeus
TCCTATAGAGCTGCAACTCAAAATGTGGTGGTCCTTTGAGGAGGGCACTGGTGTAGGCTGCAGCAGGTTTTTCTGAGCTCAGAGGAGGGGTTTGCATGGCTGGAATCCAGTCCCCTAAATAGAGAGTGACAACCAGTACTGGGGTTTCTGTGCTCCTGTGGCAGCCTCAGCCCAAGGGAGTATGGTCTCTAAGTTCATAGGAGGGGCACTGGAGAAAGGCCGGATTCCTATAGAGCTGCAACTCAAAATGTGGTGGTCCTTTG
>NW_012107219.1:165606-166976 GCF_000951045.1 Mandrillus leucophaeus
TATATTTATATGAAACAATGAAATCAAAGTATTATAAAGTATTAAATTATTATATTAATTATATTAAATATATCCTTTGCTACCTTAGAAAGTGGTAAATGTTCTAGTGAGTCTGATAATATTGCATAAAGTACTAAATCGACATGCATATTAATCATTTGTCGATGTATATTTTAAAGATTGCAGAAATGTCTCTCTTCACACATGGAACAAAACTTCTTCATTGATAATTCCTTATTAAGTCCTTAGTGCATACATGTCTGGACATTTTCTGCCTTAGAGAACTCCTACACAGTGGAGGACTCAAACTGGAGGTAATAGTGTATAGTACACATCAATATTTTTTATCACATTTTTTATTTTTAATTCATTAACTAACAACATGAGTTTTCTTGTGAAACGTCAGGAGACCTGTCGATACTGGACCTGCTTCCCACACACCAACACAGAGCTAGAGGAAAGCAGTGGTGTATGAACTCTGTTTTCTTATTTTCTGTATTCTTCATTTTCTGGCGTCTGGGGCCTCAGTGACTGGGGAGAAAGTGCCTTTCCCAGGAGGAGCCTCTTGTTAGAGAAGCAATACTTAGAGTTATTCTGTCCAGGAGTGTAACTTTCGTACGCAAACTAACCAATCCAGGGCCCATCACTGAACCACCTCCTGTATCTGGCTCTTAAACTCAGGAAGGTAATACTGCTCTGCCCTAGTCACCCAGGGCCAGACACCAGACAATTAGTCCTCTCCACTGCAGAACCTGCTGAAGTTACACCCGCCAATCCTGAATCGACTTAGCCTGCCTCACCTTGCCTTTCCCACAACAATCACAATAAAGACTAGTGTCATGCTTTGTTCCTGCTCTTCCTGCCTCTTTATCCTCAGCAGTTCTTCCCTGTGTGGCTCTGCATGGCATGGGGTGCCCCATCCTTTTGAAAACCATGAGTAAAAATTATCTTTTCAATGACAGTTGTCTCCAGATCTATTAGCCTCAGCAAACCTAAACAATAATAAATTCTGCATTGTAAAACAAGCGGCTTCTCCCTTCAGGAGGTCTGTGAGCATTCTGTTTTATCAGCCCTTTCCAATCCTAAAGGAGTGACAGCTTTCTAGTCCCTAGGTCCTACCTTATCCTGAGTTGGGTGTTGGTAGCACTCACTGATTTGCTTACCCCAGGCCTGATTCACTCATTTCTGTGAATACTCTTATCCCAGAGGCATTTGTGTTCATAGTCTCTGATTGAACTATTAAAGAAAAAATCAGATGTAGCTGAAGTGAATGCATATCTATATTTTTAAGAAGTAAATATATTGGCCGGGCGCAGTGGCTCACGCCTGTAACCCCAGCACTTTGGGAGGCCGAGGTGGGTGGATCATGA
>NW_012107219.1:168606-181643 GCF_000951045.1 Mandrillus leucophaeus
TCAATCTTCAGATTAAGTCCCAGACCCATTCAAATCCTGCAGGGACCTCTGGAGTATGAATTTCACCACATAGGCGGTCATGACTGGAGACAAGAGAGCTGGACTACTTAAACAGCACACAGTGTTTGCTTGGCTGATAAAGTACACCCCAAGATTCTTCCATCTTTCCACACAGGCAAGGTGACTTCACTTGCCAAAAGTCAATTGTTTGGAGAAAACGTCATATGTGAACCTTTAGCAGCAAAGCCCACAGAGGCTGGGGGATGGACACACAACACTAGTAAAAGGATAGAGGGCATCCATGTGGGCAATACAGTTACAGTTTCTGGCCACAATTTTCAACCCCTTTCTAGACACAGGCGACGGAGAGATGCCAGACATTCATTAATAATAAAGATTCTAGTAGAGAGATATGAAGTAACTGAAATACAAGGTAAGACTTCCAGTTCCAGCATCAACATGTAATGTACTTACATGTGATGTAAGTCATCATTCCAGACTTAAAAGCATTGAAAAGTTAAAGACCTGAAAATTGACTTCTCTTGGGCCTATCAGGAACTGAAGATACAGGGCATATTGCCACCTCAAAATCTGGAGAGAAAACTGAATCTGGAGAGTCACCACTGAGATTTGTTTATCCACAATGGAAGCCACTGGAGCTAAAACTGTTAGGAACACTTAAGTAGTAATTTTGATGAATTGCTGGTATAGTAAATTAAAAAAAGATAAACTCCCTGTCTGGCTAACCAAGAAAAAAAGAGACAATGCAAATTACCAATATCAGGCATTTGAGACAACTTTATCATTATTGATCCCAGGGGATGAGAGGCTAATGAAGGATGAGTCCACATATCTGATAATTGAGATGAAATGGGTCAATATCTTGAAAGACATAAGCTACCAAAATCCACACAAGGAAAATATGTATAAATAACTTTGTATCTATTAAATAAATTTAATTAATAATTAATAATCTTCTAAAAAGGAAGCACCAGGCATAGAGGATTTCACTGGCAAATTTTGCCAACCATTTAAGTAAAAAAAAAAAAAAAAAATCAGACCTTTTTTTTTACAATTTCCTTCAGAAAGCAGAAACAAAGGAAGTTTTCCTAATTCAGTTTAGGGATTTAGTATCACTTTAATACCAAAAGCAGAAAAAGGCATCTCAAGAAAGAAAAACTACAGATGAATATCTCTCGTGAACATAGATACAAATGCTCTCTGCTAAATATTAGCACATGCAATCCAACAGTGTAAAAAAAAGGACGATGTCCCATGGCCAAATTGAATGGAAGCATAAGGCAATAAATGCTGTGACGGAGAGTTCCTGAAAGTTCTATATGAGTGTTAGCGAGGGTAATCTAACACTGATTGTTTGTAGAATCAGAGAAAGCTCTTTGGAGAAGTTGATGTGCTCCAAGATATGGAAGAACTATAGAAGGTCTCCAGGTGAAGATGTGGGAAGGCTATTTTAGAAATGGGAAGTCAGATATAGTATTTTAGAAATGGAACGTGATATATGCAAAATTGGTAAGAACAGCGAGGTGTGTATGAGCAATATCTCCAGAACTCCATGTGCTGAGTGGTGGGGATTTAAGACCGTGGGGCTGGTGAAGGAGGTAAAACTCAGCTTATGAAAATAGCAGAGAGAAGTGATAGAGTGGGTTAAAGCATCAACTTTGGATGACAAGGCCTGGGGTCAAACCACAGCTTCCCAATTCCTGGCTGTATGACCATGGATAATTATTTGAAGTTTCTGCGCCTGAGTTTTCTTGAGGAAATGAGGATGTCGCCTAGCGTTTTGATATACGTTAATGCATGTAAGCCTGTATTAGTCTGTTTTCAAACTGCTATAAAGAAATGCACAAGATTGGGTTATATATATATATGTGTGTGTGTGTGTGTGTATATATATGTATATACACACACGTATAAAGAGGTTTAATTGACTCACAGTTTGCATGGTTGGGGAGGCCTCAGGAAACTTGCAATTTTGGTGGAGGCAGAAGAAGGCACATCTT
Source organism: Mandrillus leucophaeus (assembly GCF_000951045.1). NCBI lineage: Eukaryota > Metazoa > Chordata > Mammalia > Primates > Cercopithecidae > Mandrillus > Mandrillus leucophaeus. The sequence goes on from NW_012107219.1 coordinate 170,628, forward strand.
ACGTGGTGGCAGGAGAGAGAGAGAGAGTAAGTGAGAGCACAGGAAAATCTACCGTTTATGAAACCATCAGATCTCATGAGAATTCACTCACTATCATGAGAACAGCATGAGGGAAAGTACCCTCATGATCTAATCAGTTCCCTTCCTCAACAGGTAGGGATAACAGGTCCCTTCCTCAACACATGTGGATTATAATTTGAGATAAGATATGGGTGGGGACACAGACCCAAGCCATATCAATGCCACTAAAGTCCCTGACACATAATTATGTCTTATTATTTGTTAGTTATTTATGTTATTATTCATCTATAATTTACGTATATTGGCAGGCATTTCGAGTGTTTTCTAAAGGCAACTGGGAGTCATTGAAATATTTAAAGCAAAGAGTTTGTGCAAGATTATATTAAAGAAGTAGTTTGGAGACTAGCAAGATGAATTATTGAGATGGATTTAGAGTCTTTAGTAGCTGTCCAGGACAGGAAGAATGAAGTCTGGCATGAACACCATGCCATTGGGAGAGGGATTGTAGCAGGGAGACAGCTATGAGAGATGTTTAGGAGGGAGAATCAACAGGATTTGGCACCTGATTTAGTGTGGAGATTGTGGGAGAAACGCTGCCCCGGGAAGCAGTAAATAATCTGCAAAGAATGAACACGCCTACAAGACAATTCTTTCCTGCTGCAAACATTGCTCTGGAGTGACAGCTTTGTAAATCACTGGAGTGAGTTTCTTCAGGAACGTGGAGAATCAGAACATGAACACTAACCCTTTGTGAACAGAAATTTCAGAAAAGAAGACACTCGGAATGTGGCTTGAAGTTTGGCCAGGGAATGTATAGCAGCAAAGAAGAGGAGAAAAGATTATGTTTCTCATGTTCCAGTGATAAATCTCACTGACATATAAACATATAGATCATTAGAACTCTCCTCTGTCACATGGTCTAATCTGCTAGCATTAAAAAAACAAGGTTAGGCACATACACACACACAGGCACAGAGGCACATGCACACATCATTATATTTCCTAAAAAGGGTTGTAGCATTGAAGATCTCCCTAAAATATCTAGCACCACCTAGCAACCTTCTATTCTTTTGAGATGTACAGTCAATAATCTCTAAGAAATAATTTGTTTCAATGCTCTCATTTTCAGATGAGAAGACTATAGTTAAGAGCTAAGTTGGTTGGGCGCAGTGGCTCATGCCTGTAATCCCTAATTCCAGCACTTTTGGGAGGCCAAGGAGGGCAGATCACGAGGTCAGGAGATCGAGACCATCCTGGCTAACATGGTGAAACCCTGTCTCTACTAAAAATACAAAAAATTAGCCAGGTGTAGTGGTGGGCACCTGTAGTCTCAGCTACTAGGGAGGCTGAAGCAGGAGAATCGCCCCGGGAGGCGGAGGTTGCAGTGAGCCAAGACTGTGCCACTGCACTCCAGCCTGGGCGACAGAGAGAGACTCCGCGTAAAAAAACAAGAGTTAAGTTACAACTTGCCTGAAGTTACTCACCACACCGAAGTAGAATTGTGAACAAGCTCCAAATATCAATGCTTGCACAATGCTGTTTCTTCTAAACTACTCTGCTGCTTTTTTCTACCTTTGCTTATTTTGCTTATTCCTTTTCTGTCCTTTCCTGATCTCAAATACTCAATGAACACTACAAGTTGGGAGACAGGCTCAATGTTGCTGAAGCTATTTCAGGCAGAATGTCATATTCAAGCAGCTCACAGTCTTTCAATTGAATATGAAGATCATTCAAACTCAAACGACATACATGGCCATGATTCACACAGTTAAAGAAAAATATCTCACCATCATATAATTATCTCCCTTCTCAATTTCCTCAGCATCCACATTTGGTTAGCAGGATTCTGATCTCCCCCCTTTACTTAGTTCGCCTATCACTTCCTCCAGAAATGCTGGGAGATAGGACTGGGTGGGAGCATTCTGTCTGCCTGTTCAGCTGCTGTCTACCTTTGCTAACAGCTGCACCGCTGGCATGGGCACATTGTCACCTGTAGGGCACACTCAACACTGCTGTTCTCCTCCAGCCCCACTCTGCATTCTGGCGTCTCTCAGACCAGCGTCCCCCAGATCAACAACCTTTGGTGTTCTCTTCTTGCCACAGGGAAACCCTTTTCTCATCAGCACATATTTCAGAGGCAGTTTTTCAGAGGCGACTTTTCGAGGGCCCCAGGTAGGTCATGCTTTTTCCTTGGGCAAACAGAGAGAGCTGAGTGTACAGGATACCGGGCTGTAGAGTGGGCCAGCACCACCTGATACTGAATAGTTGAGAAGCCTCTCCCTAGGCTTCAAGCACATCTCAGTCTGATCAGCTCATGGGCAGTGAACCTAGTCTTTGTTTCAGAGCTGTCTAACTTTTCATAATAGGTCAGAATCTCCCAGAATATGCTAATAGGGATGGGTGACCAGTCTCCCACTCAGAACGCATTGAAGAATCTGTGAGGTGATGTTTCCTCATGCTAGAATCATCTAAAGGAACCCCAGTCCCCCCAAGAAGCTAAGGATAGCTATGAGGTTCAAAAACGAATGCCCTCCTGGAAAGTATGAACATCCCTGTGCTACTCCTGGCTCTGCCTCTGCTAGGGGTGTGACAATGAACACCTTCCCATTTCTGCACTGTAGTGTTTCCAGCTGTTGAAGAGAACTGCAATCTGATTTTTCATTCTCAAAGAGATTTATAAATGCAATAATGAACATAAATATGTTACAAATGATTATGAGAAATCCCCTCAAGGACTCTACAGGAAAATAATAGGAAGTACTTATCTTTACTTTTCCTAATATAATTTCTTGAGTTGAAGGGATTTGTGTTTGAGGGTTGAGGGGTAGAGGTTTATAGGGAATTGCAGAGAGTGACTAAATGATAAATTAAGTACTAAGCAACACTAAAAGCACAGAAAATGCCAGTACATGACAATAAGAAAGAGGAAATATTTATCATAGGAAGAATGCAGAAAAATGCCATGGCAAGTGTTCAAAGCATCCCCAAACATATACTTCATGTCCGGAAAAGACCTAGACATTGTTTTGTTGCTTGTTTTTGTTTTGCAGTCATTGCTCTTCTTGTTTAAACTCAATCAATTTGCAAACAATGTAAGAGACATTCGGGGAAATAAAAATATAAGTGCTGCCGTGTAAAACCTGAATGCCAAAAATCACATGAGAAAAATTATTTATTCATATGAATTTCTAATCTGTGGAAACCTTCAATCAAATCCATGGCTGTCAGCTTATATCCTAAGGGAAAATTATAAAATATATGAAATAATTTATCATAATCATGATCGTTATCATAATCATCCTTTTCCCATTTGAAAATGACTCCACTCCTACAAGGCACTCAGATAGATATCATAATCAAGAATATTTAAAAATGAGTATCATTATCCCCATTTTATGTAAAGGGAAGATTGAGGATGAGTTGTTTCAAGAGAATTGACCTAGGATGTACCACTGTGAGAGGTAAAATTGAAAAAAAAAAGTTTATGCCTATATATTTACTTAAATTCTCTCATCATTTCTAAACTTTGTATTATAAAAAACACATACCATAAACTATAAAAATGCATGGTTTGGTAGATTATTAAAAGTGAGAGCTAAAACAGATATTTTCAACTCAAAATCAGGATATGTTTTATTTACTCTTTTCTTTATTTTATATATATATATATATATATATATATATATATTGTTTTTTTCTCTTTCACGTTGAGAAGCCATGTTCTTAATGATACAGAGGATGATACATTTAGGAGATCCCATGTTTATTCATTGATTTTGTTCCAATTTTCACACACAACCTTCTCAGAATAACCATGATAATTCCACCATCTTTGATTATGTTTACCAAAAACAGTTTTCTTTTCGTCATTTTCTATCTCAATTCGCCTTCATTGTTTATAGATTTATTAATTCTACATTCCATAGATCCACCCATTTTAAGTGTAATTTGTTGAGTTTTGCTACTTGTTTACAGTTGTAAAATCTCTTCCAGAATTGTTTTAAAATATTCCAAATCGGGGTAGAGTTTTCTCATGCCCCTCTACAGTTAACCCCTAGCCCCTGCCCTGACTTCAGGTGACAACTAATTTGCATTTTTCAACAGAGTTTTGCCTTTTCCAGAATATTACATACCTGGGGTTATACAATATGTTGTCTTTTGTGTTTGGCTTTTTTTTTTACTTACCATAATTTTTCTTTTCTAGATTAAGCCATATTGTTTCATGTATCAATACTTCATTCCTTTATTACTAAGTTGTGGTCCATGTTTTGGATATTTGGGTGTACTACTTTTTTTATCCATTCATTAGTCAGTAAAAGCTTAGATTATTTTGTCTATTTGACTGCTAAGAAAAATTCTGTGGCAAATCTTAGCATGTAAGTATTCACGTGGTCATGTTTTCATTTTTTGGATGGTAGGATGGGGAAGGTAGAGTCTTAAGAGTGAAATTGCTGGGTCACATATAAGTGTATCTTTGTTACATAATATACATATTTTATATATGTGTGTATGTGTGTGTGTGTATATATATATATAACCTTCCATATCATTTTGGAACACAAGGTTACTTTTTTGTATTCTCATCAGCTCCCCCAAGCCCCGATTTTTAATTGTTGCATTTTACCTGTACAGGCAGATCATGTAGCCATTAAAACATATTCTCTCTCCCTGTCCCTTTCTCTCTCTCTTACCTTCTGTTTTCTTTATTTCTAAAACCCATTACATAAACAATGATTCTGAGGGGTCCTTTTTGTCAATCTTTCTCCAACTATTCTGTTTTTCGGAAATTCATTTTATAATAGACTCCTTAAGAAGGACTCATATGTCTTCCGTATTTCAAGGTCACTTTAGCTAAATATAAATTTATTGGCTTACATTTTCTTTTCTTGTCTTTAAATACATTATTCCATTTTCTTCTGCCATAAAGCATGACTCCCAAGTCTGATATAAAACTAATTTTCCCTTATGAATTACATAATTGTGTGTTTGCCTAAATATCCAAAATCATTTTTTCCTCACCTCTTTTAAATTCTAGCAATTTTACTCAAATGTGTGTCTTGGTGTTGGTCATTCACGGTTAACATTCTCATAGACATAATACACTATTTGCATATGTGGTCTCAAATGCTTTCATTAATATTTGTTATACCTGGCTTTCATTTCTTTTTTCTTTAGGGATTCCTTCTGTCGTTGTTGAATCTTCTTTGTATATCTTCAATATTTTTTCTTTTTCTGAAATCGTTTTATAAATCTTATTTCTCATTTGTAACAATATTATTCCACTTTTCACTATTATAACTCTTTGAGCTTCATTTATTATGTTTGTTTATTGGTGTTCCATCTGGCTTACTCTTCATTTCCAAAATTATATCCTTTTGTTTGTAATTCCTTCTTGAGTTCTGCACCTACGTTTTAAAAAAATTCTGATAGACATTTTCCCTTCATGCCTTGTATGAATTTCTTGATGTCTTTTAAATAGTTTTGAAATGATGTATTTCACTTTTGACCTTTCTGGGATATTGTCATTGCCTGCAGAATGTTATTCCACTCCTTATTCTCCTTTATCTTATAGTAACTTTGTATAAAATTTTATCTCTGTATGTTTCTGTTGCTCATTTTGAAACAAATTCAATTCTGAAGTTTCAAAAGAGGATCAGCGTAGATAGCTACTTTAATATCACAAACCATACTCTTCTGTTGTTTTCTTTTAATAATACTAAATGTGCCAACTGGACTTCTAATTTTCCTGGCTTCATGTTCTTTCTCCACTTGGATATTTCTTCATTTTAAAATATTTATTGTCCTTAGACTTCTTCGTTTTGATTTCACCCATAGTAGTTTCTTCTTCAGCATGGGCCCCCTTGCTGGAAGCAAGCCCTGGTAGCTCAGTTTTCAAGGTTCATAGGAATAGAGACTGGTCAAGCCCTTTAGACCTCCCTTGGGTTGGGTAAATTCCTTCACAGTTTCATCTGCTTTCTCAAATAGACCCATTAGTCTTTCCAGTGAATACTTGTTGGGGATTTTGCGATTCCCCATTTCTCAGGTTCAACATGTTGTGTTGATTCCTCTGCTAGCATCCACACAGACACTGATAATGTACAGGTCTTGTGGCTATTGGTGGTTTATTGCCACACGTATTTTATTTTCGAGTTCATAGAAATACATTATGATCTAGTTTTGTAGGGAGTGAGAAGGGGCAATTGACATGCATGAGTTTTTAGCTGTCTAATGTAGTTTCTCTGGGTCTTTAGGCAGAACAAAATCTGTGCTCGTAATGCTGTTTCCATCTTTTCGAAATTCTCCCTTAATCTGAGATTTTAAATGCAACATCCATGCTCCCTTCACCAATGTTTTCTCAGCAATGTTATTAAACATTAAATCTGTGCATTCTTTGGTTTGAGGACAGGAGAAAAAAATTTTGAAACTCTATGATATGCACCCAAATCTTACATTGCTTTCGAATTAGCAAGATAATGCAAAAGAAAAAAAAAAGATACTATTGTGAAAGAGATGAATAGAAAATAAGTTTGAAGTCAAATGTTTGGACCTGATTTTGAACATATTGGTTCAAACTACATAAAAATGCTGATATTAGATCATTTTGACCTCTAAAAACAGGAATTTCATATGATTCAGCATACTTCAGATGGAATAAATATTAGAACAACAAAAGACAACCAAAAATAAAATGAAGTTCCTTTGAGCTGGATCAGCTGGATGAGATAAAGAGACTTTTTTTTGGTGCTGAATATGAATTATCTTCGTTTATGTCCCATGGACCCTTGAAAACAATGTGTATTCCACTATTGTTGGATGTAGTGTTCCATAAATGTCAATTAGATTCTGCTGAGTGATGATGCTGTTGAGATCTTCCACACCCTGATAATTGTCTATTTGTTCTATTGGTTGTTGAGAGAGCAGTGTTGATGTCTCCGACTACAATTGTAGATTTGTTTTAGTCATCCTTAGCTCTATCAGATTTTGCTTCTCATATTTTTCATCTCTGTTATTTGATGCATACACATATAGGATCTTTATGTCTTTTTGGTGGATTGACCCTTTTACCATCATATAACATTCGCCTCTGACTCTGCAATTTTCTTTTCTCTGAAGTCTACTTTATCTGATATGAAACTTACGTGTTCTTTTGATTACATGTACATTTTTCTTTCATTTTTTAAAAAGTACTCAACCTACCGAAGTCATAACATTTTAAGTGAGTTTATTGTAGACAGGAAGTGTTGGGTCATTTCTTTTATTCCAGTCTGTCAGTATCTATACCAATCGTTAGTATATTTAGACCATTTGCCCTGGACATCATTATTGTTATGTTAGGACTCAGAGCTGCCTTTTTTGCCTGTTTGTTGTGATTTTTGTGTGTGGATTTCTTTTTCTTGCCCTCTTGTGGATTACCTGAATACTTTTAAAACTTCAACCTGGCTTTTTCTATAGGTTTTTGTTTTTGGCTGTTCCTGCTATTGCAATATATAAACATAACTTATCACTCTTTATTGTGCCATCATTTTAGCAGTTTGAGTGAACTGTAGAAACTTTACTACTTTACATTCCTTTACCTTCTCTTCTTTATAATGTAACTGTGTTATATTTCCTCTCTCTGTATGTTACAACCTCCTCATCATGTTATGATGTTTGCTTCAATCATCAACTTAGAAAACTCAAAAGGTGAAACAAAACCCTACTGTAGTTACCAATACTTTTGCTTACAATGTTCTTTCTCCCTTCCTGATGTTTATTGGTTATTAGTTCTTTCTTTATTGTTTCCTTTCTGTTTAGATAATATCCTTTGGGCATTTATTTAGCTCCTCTGAGACAAATACTTTTGGTTTTCCTGCATCTGAGAATGTCTTGGGTTTCCCTTTATTCCTGAAGGTGATTTTACTCTGTGCAGGATTTGGGGTTGACGCATCTTTTATTTCCGAACTGAGTTGAAACTTCATAACTTTTTTTTATTTGTTTCACATGCGCTTCTATTTGCTGAAACATTTTTATGATGACTCATTTAAAATCGTTAACAGAGGCTGGGTGCAGTGGCTCATGCCTGAAATTCCAGTGATTTGAGATTGAGACCAACCTGGCCAACATGGTGGAACCCCCGTCTCTATTAAAAATGCAAAAATTAGCCAGGTGTAGTGGTGGGCGCCTGTAATCCCAGCCACTCGGGAGGCTAAGGCAGGAGAATTGCTTCAACCTAGGAAGTGGAGGTTGCAGTGAGCCGAGGTCATGCCACTGCACTCCAGCCTGGGTGACAGAGCAAGACTCTGTCTAAAAATATATATAATATATACATACACATTATATATATACACACACATTTATATATGTATATTTGACAGAAAATCTTAGCATGTTTGTCATCTAGTATTGGTGTGTATTGATTATCTCTGTTTCATTCAGTTTGAGATCTTTCTGATCCTTGGTATAACAAGTGATTTCCAATTGAAAACAGCATTTTCTTATTATGTTCTGAGACTCTGGATCTTACATAGTCATTCTGTGACACTCACACTATTTCAGTCAGGCTTTCGATGTCACCTTGTTACTGCCAGATGGTCATAAAAGTCCAGGTTCCAACTGGAGCCTTCACTGACTCCTGGTGAGGCGGTGCCCCCTCATTATCACAGGGTGTAAGGGGGAATGTCAATCACAGGGTGTAAGGGGGAATGTCAATCACAGGGTGTAAGGGGGAACGTCAATCACAGGGTGCAAGGGGGAATGTCAGTTCCCTGAGTGGGCTCTACTAACACCTGGAAGAAAGGGGCTTCCTTACAGTCTCGGCTCCCTGTGAGTCCTTTTCTGAAACCTTCTTTGCAGGGTTGTTGGATGCCTTCTTAACGGTCTCCAAAGAGTGGAAGGTGAAGCTCTTCACTAGGCCTTTGCTAATCTGGGTTTGTGGGAGACCACAGGTTTTTCTGTGGTGCTTGATGGAAGAAGAACAGTCATTGTCTTCACATTTTCTGTTTTACCAAGTTACTTCTTTCCTGATCTTTGGCTGGACAGATCAGTTTTTTTGTTATTATTGTTATTGTAGTTATTATTTTTGTATTTGTCTGTTTGTGTTTGTTGTGATTTCCGGGTTACCAAGTTTTTCAGTTTAAATTCTGGCATATTCAAGGCAAAAACAAAACACAACTAAACAAAACAAACATGGAACTTTCTAAGTTCACAAGATTGCTAGCAGTCTGCCTGCCACAACCACCGTCTTCTCTACCACTCTCACGCATGTACACGTGTGCGTGTGTGTGTGTGTGTGTGTGTGTGTGTATGGGAAGGTCATTAGTTGGACTTAGAGGAATAGGGGAATGTACATCTATTCCATCTCCATAGGAGCAGAAGTCCCTTACCCTTCCTACTTTTAAGATCAGGAAGTTTGGAAATGCTTCAGCAAATAAAAGCACACATGAAATAAATGAAAAAAAAAATTACCACTTTCTAGATGACATGAGTTGAAGCCTGTGACCAGATGGGTATATTTCCTACAGAATAAAATATTGACTCATTCATTGGATTGAATATTTCTACAATGTATATATAGATCACAATATCACTTTGTACCCATAAATATACATGACAATTATTTGTCAATTAAATACATAAATAAATTCTAACCCAGAGTTTCTTAATAATGATTGCATATAAGAAGCTTCTGGGAGGCCTTGAAACTGTGCTGTTATCTATGTCGCAAGGGCAGGTTCCCATAATAGGTGTAGGCTGGGAAGGAACATAGAATTCTGCAATGAGTAAAGGAATTCTCAATTTATCTCTGGAGTCTAACCTGAGGGAAGCTCCCTTTGCACCACCTTCAGGTTGTAGGATAGATAGTGAATGAAAGGGAGAAAAGCTGGCCTTAACTTGTAGGCTGCAGACCCGCATCCCTATTCACCTGTTACTGACCTGCCACTTGGTGGTTCTAGGCAGATTACATACAAGCCATGTAGATTGCCTAGAATACGTGCTCCCTGGGACTTGGCTCCCTAGCCGAGCTTTCAGGGAAACATGAAATCTGTGACCAAAGGCTGTGTCTGAGAATCATTCCTAAATTCATAGATCACTGAAGCTTATCCAAGGAAAGAATTGCTCAATGTAGATTACAACCTGATCTTGCCAAAAGATCTTCCGTGTCTCCCATGCCCCTCTTGTCAGTCTCCCCATGGTAATGCTGCCGGAGGAGTCTTGATCTCATGACACCTCTGTGTGAAGAGCCTAAATTCTTCGCATGGAATCCATGACATGCCCTTTGTCTTCTCTCCTACCTCATCTCTCACTGTCTCCCACACTGAGTGCTCCCACCAGCTCCCCTGAACTGCTGACTTTTTCTTGTCCCTTTGATTGCCTGACTTGCCCTGACATTTCTAAGCCTCAGGAAGCCTCTGTCTGCCTGGGGTGCCTTTCTTCCTTCTTGTGCTTAGTCAGTTCACACTTCTTTTTTAAGAACCCACTGAAATGGCCCCTCCTTTGGAAGGCCCTTCCTTTGGAAGCCTCTGCAGTCTTCAGGGAGGTTTTTAAATACATACGTAAATTCTAATCCAGAGAGTTGCTTAATAGTGATTGCGCATAAGAAACTTCTGGGAGGCCTTGAAACTGTGCTGTTATCTATGTCGCAAGAGTAGATTCCCATAGTCTAGTGCCACTCAGACTGCCTGAGCTCAAACTCTAGTTTGTCATTCATTAGCTGTGTGAACCTGGATGAGCTACTGTGTTGTACCCCAGTATGCTCATATGCAAAACGGGTTTAACAATTGTACTTCTCTCAGGAGGTTCAGGAAAAGACTATATTATACTAATTATTATGCTCTATACTGTATTATACTAATACACAGTATTACTAGTAAGTTTTTCTTTTTTGATTTTTGTTTTTCATTTTAGATCATAAAATTCTTAGGTCAGGAGCTGTGTTCCCTCTTCCATCCACTGTAATTTCTCATCTTTCCATCTTGTTCATCTCCTTCTTTCTTTTCCTCTGCTCTCAAACATTTA
>NW_012107219.1:181693-184295 GCF_000951045.1 Mandrillus leucophaeus
AGCTCTTGTAAATAAATCTGTACCACCTCTTGCTTAAGAACCCACAGTGGTTCCCTATTGCTCATCAATGGATGGAATGCCAACTGTTTAAACTGACTTGCAGAAAGTTTTAATATTTGGTAATCTGTTTAACCTCTAAAACTCCAGTCTTTTCCTTGTCAACTTCCATTTCCATATTCTGCTATTTTCACTTCCTGACACTCATCATCTCTCCTTTGGGCATCTGCTCACAGGGTTGTCACTGCCCGGATCTGTTCATCATGCCCCTACTCTCTTCTTCCACCCCTTTCTCCTAGTTAATCCCACTTCTTCCTTTTTTCTTTTTTTTTTTTTAATTCATGACCCTTTTTTAAAGAAACCTACATTGACCAATCTTGCCTTGTACTGTATGTTCATTAGCACCCTTGCAATGTTCCCTTTTGTAGCCCTCAGCAAACTTGGCTGACATTGCTTGTTTATTGTCTGTGTCATATACTATACATAGCTTCATAGGAGGGACTATACATACATATACTATACATAGCTTCATAGGAGGGACTATATATACATAAACTATACATAGTTTCATAGGAGGGACTATATATACATAAAGTATACATAGCTTTATAGGAGGGACTTCGTATTGTTTTTCACTGAGTCCTCCACAGCCTAGTACACAGTCTGTAAGCAAGAGTTGAACAAAAAACTGAAAACTGTCATTATTTAAGGCTTAAGTTAACAAAATTTCAACAGCTTCTTCCAAATCATGAACTTGAATTTTAGTAATAATTAGCATTATGTTTTCTTTTTTATTCTATCTCCTTTGGCAATTTGCAATGGTAGGAGTTATAGTGAATGTACACAGAGGAAAAAATAGTAGGAAAATAAATGGGGTGCTCCTGGACACTTAGGTGATGAAAAATACACAATTTTTAAAAATCAGGGTTAGATTTAACACATTCTGACTTGTTCAGATATTTTTTTGAAACCATACGCTTACCACCATATTTTTCTGCCATTTTCTTTTCTTTTCTATTTCAATTTTAGCAGACACATACAGTTCACCTCCAATTTTAGTTATGGTACAAGAAATTTAACATATTTTTTTCAGAAGCAAGAAAATTTATTATTTGCATTTTCACTGACTTTTAGCATAAAACTACATACCCATGAGACATCACCAACAAAAAAGAAAAGAAAAGAAAAGAAAAGAAAAACCATATAGTCTGAGTTTGAATATGACTAGATGAAAATTAAAACTATATGTTTTAGGAGAACACCACAAAATGACCTAAATTCATCCTCAGTTTATAAAAAGTATGGAGCATTATTACAGGGAATAATGAAGAAGGTAGATAAAAACAGTGCCAAAAAACTTACAAGTGTTTCCAAATATTTACACTTGCTTAGAGATTCTAGAAGAAATTACTGATTTAAGCATTAGGTAATGAATGAGCACTTTTAATGACAATGCAATACTGACACAAAGAGAAACAATCGGAAGACAGCTGCTTCTGTTCTGAAAAGCATGTGGAGTGTACACATTTGGCTTCAAAGGATAAAATGAAATTCCTACTGGAAAAAAAAAAAAAGAAAAGAAAAGAAGCAACAAGAGACACAGAGTGTTGGGTAGAAGACAAAGATGAAGATTGATGATCACTTTTATAACGGTGATGCCACAAAATATTGGGACCCTGGGAGTCATCCTCAACCCAAACCTGTAAGGTTCGGCTATCCATCTCTCATTTTCCTATAAAATGTGCACATAATGTTTTAAAGCTCTAAAAATTACTCTGAGGCATAGAATAAATAAGCTGTACTGCTGTTATCTCTACATTTCCTAAGTGCCGTGTGTTATGAGGAGTAATAAAAGCTTACGGAGACATGGGAGGAATAGGAAACAGCAATAGAACAAGGCATAAATCCCCCAACCCTTGTCAGAAGGAGTAAGCCTGTTTGGCCATCTGTAAAATGGGCTTGTGTAGCTGAATAAATTTGTATGGTCCTGTTAAGATCAATCTATTCATTATGTAATAAATAATAATTTAATGAGCCCTCCTGTGAAACACAAATTATTTCAGGCTCTAATATACACTCCAGACGTTAGTGTCAAGGAGAAGATAACAATCAATTAATTATAAACAAATAAACACATGATTTAAGAAAAAAAGTAGTTTATGTAATACAAAGATAATAGAGTTAGGTATTAAAAAGTAATTGGTTGAGTAGGGAGATGGTGAATTTTAAAGAGAAATCTCAACTGAGTATCATTTGAGCAAAATGTGAAGAATCACGAAGATTTGGCCATATTCAATTGTTGGGGAATACTATTATAAAAACCAGTGGCATCATGCAAAACAGACTATAAAATAAGAAAGAACCTGGTGTAGGCTGGGTGTGGTAACTCACTCCTGTAATTCCAGCACTTTGGGAGGCCAAGCGGGTGGATCACCTGAGGTCGGGAGTTCGCCACCAGCCTGACCAACATGGAGAAAACCCATCTCTACTAAAAATATAAAATTAGCCAGACGTGGTGGCAGGTGCCTGTAATCCCAGCTACTTGGGAGGCTGAGGCAGGAGAATCTCTTGAAACCGGGAGGCGGAGGTTGCAGTGAGCCGAGAT
>NW_012107219.1:184345-187547 GCF_000951045.1 Mandrillus leucophaeus
TTCTTCCAGGTGGAAAGAAATTGAAAACATTGTGTCAGGAATAGGTGTGTACTTCATTGTCTTCTTGTGTCATATTTTTAGGGCCTTTGACTTTAAGTGGCAAGTTCTAGAACCTGAGAGGCAAAGAAACTCAAAACCAGCCTTGCTTCTGCCTAGCTCTGATCCATTTCCTACCCACAACCTGAGGAGCTCTTGTAAATAAATCTGTACCACCTCTTGCTTAAGAACCCACAGTGGTTCCCTATTGCTCATCAATGGATGGAATGCCAACTGTTTAAACTGACTTGCAGAAAGTTTTAATATTTGGTAATCTGTTTAACCTCTAAAACTCCAGTCTTTTCCTTGTCAACTTCCATTTCCATATTCTGCTATTTTCACTTCCTGACACTCATCATCTCTCCTTTGGGCATCTGCTCACAGGGTTGTCACTGCCCGGATCTGTTCATCATGCCCCTACTCTCTTCTTCCACCCCTTTCTCCTAGTTAATCCCACTTCTTCCTTTTTTCTTTTTTTTTTTTTAATTCATGACCCTTTTTTAAAGAAACCTACATTGACCAATCTTGCCTTGTACTGTATGTTCATTAGCACCCTTGCAATGTTCCCTTTTGTAGCCCTCAGCAAACTTGGCTGACATTGCTTGTTTATTGTCTGTGTCATATACTATACATAGCTTCATAGGAGGGACTATACATACATATACTATACATAGCTTCATAGGAGGGACTATATATACATAAACTATACATAGTTTCATAGGAGGGACTATATATACATAAAGTATACATAGCTTTATAGGAGGGACTTCGTATTGTTTTTCACTGAGTCCTCCACAGCCTAGTACACAGTCTGTAAGCAAGAGTTGAACAAAAAACTGAAAACTGTCATTATTTAAGGCTTAAGTTAACAAAATTTCAACAGCTTCTTCCAAATCATGAACTTGAATTTTAGTAATAATTAGCATTATGTTTTCTTTTTTATTCTATCTCCTTTGGCAATTTGCAATGGTAGGAGTTATAGTGAATGTACACAGAGGAAAAAATAGTAGGAAAATAAATGGGGTGCTCCTGGACACTTAGGTGATGAAAAATACACAATTTTTAAAAATCAGGGTTAGATTTAACACATTCTGACTTGTTCAGATATTTTTTTGAAACCATACGCTTACCACCATATTTTTCTGCCATTTTCTTTTCTTTTCTATTTCAATTTTAGCAGACACATACAGTTCACCTCCAATTTTAGTTATGGTACAAGAAATTTAACATATTTTTTTCAGAAGCAAGAAAATTTATTATTTGCATTTTCACTGACTTTTAGCATAAAACTACATACCCATGAGACATCACCAACAAAAAAGAAAAGAAAAGAAAAGAAAAGAAAAACCATATAGTCTGAGTTTGAATATGACTAGATGAAAATTAAAACTATATGTTTTAGGAGAACACCACAAAATGACCTAAATTCATCCTCAGTTTATAAAAAGTATGGAGCATTATTACAGGGAATAATGAAGAAGGTAGATAAAAACAGTGCCAAAAAACTTACAAGTGTTTCCAAATATTTACACTTGCTTAGAGATTCTAGAAGAAATTACTGATTTAAGCATTAGGTAATGAATGAGCACTTTTAATAACAATGCAATACTGACACAAAGAGAAACAATCGGAAGACAGCTGCTTCTGTTCTGAAAAGCATGTCAAGTGTACACATTTGGCTTCAAAGGATAAAATGAAATTCTTGCTGGAAAAAAAAAAGAAAAGAAAAGAAGCAACAAGAGACACAGAGTGTTGGGTAGAAGACAAAGATGAAGATTGATGATCACTTTTATAACGGTGATGCCACAAAATATTGGGACCCTGGGAGCCATCCTCAACCCAAACCTATAAGGTTCGGCTATCCATCTCTCATTTTCCTATAAAATGTGCACATAATGTTTTAAAGCTCTAAAAATTACTCTGAGGCATAGAATAAATAAGCTGTACTGCTGTTGTCTCTACATTTCCTAAGTGCCTTGTGTTATGAGAAGTAATAAAAGCTTACAGAGACATGGGAGGAATAGGAAACAGCAATAGAACAAGGCATAAATCTCCCAACCCTTGTCAGCAGGAGTAAGCCTGTTTGGCCATCTGTAAAATGGGCTTGTGTAGCTGAACGAATTTGTATGGTCCTGTTAAGATCAATCTATTCATTATGTAATAAATAATAATTTAATGAGCCCTCCTGTGAAACACAAATTATTTAAGGCTCTAATACACAATCCAGATGTTAGTGTCAAGGAGAAGATAACAATCAATTAATCATAAATAAATAAACACATGATTTAAGAAAAAAAGTAGTCTATAGAATACAAACATAATAGAGTTAAGTATTAAAAATAATTGGTTGAATAGGGAGATGGTGGATTTTAAAGAGAAATCTCAACTGACTATCATTTGAGCAAAATGTGAAGAATCACAAAGATATGACTATATTCAATTGTTGGGGAATACTGTTGTAAAAAGGAGGGGCATTATGCAAAACAGAATATAAAATAAGAAAGAACCTGGTGTAGGCCGAATGCGGTAACTCACTCCTGTAATCCCAGCACTTTGGGAGGCCGAAGCAGGTGGATCACCTGAGGTCGGGAGTTCGCCACCAGCCTGATGAACATGGAGAAACCCCATCTCTACTAAAAATATAAAATTAGCCAGGCGTGGTGGCAGGTGCCTGTAGTCCCGGCTACTTGGGAGGCTGAGGAAGGAGAATCACTTGAAACCGGGAGGTGGAGGTAGCAGTGAGCCGAGATAGCGGCATTGCACTCCAGCCTAGGCAACAAGAGTGAAACTCCATCTAAAAAAAAAAAAAAAAAAAGAGAAAGAAAGAAAGAAAGAAAGAAAAAGAGAAGAGAAGAGAAGAGAAGAAAAGAAAAGAAAAGAAAGAAAGAAAGAATCTGGTGTATGCAAGAAAGCAAAAAGAGGCCAGTGGTGTGTACTGAATGAGGAAGAAAATGATAGGAAGTATGTTTAGCAAGAAGCAAAGGACCATGCTACACAGACCTTTTCAAGCCACAGTAAGCAATGTGATTATTACACTTCCTGTCTGGAGATGTCACTGGAAGGCTTGCAATGGCAGGTATCAATTTGACTTCGGTTATTAAAATGCCACTTTGGCCACTGTTTGGGAAATGAATGCCCCAAGCAAGCAGGAATAAAAGCAGAGAGG
>NW_012107219.1:188222-195021 GCF_000951045.1 Mandrillus leucophaeus
AACTAAACAAAACAAACATGGAACTTTCTAAGTTCACAAGATTGCTAGCAGTCTGCCTGCCACAACCACCGTCTTCTCTACCACTCTCACGCATGTACACGTGTGCGTGTGTGTGTGTGTGTGTGTGTGTGTGTATGGGAAGGTCATTAGTTGGACTTAGAGGAATAGGGGAATGTACATCTATTCCATCTCCATAGGAGCAGAAGTCCCTTACCCTTCCTACTTTTAAGATCAGGAAGTTTGGAAATGCTTCAGCAAATAAAAGCACACATGAAATAAATGAAAAAAAAAATTACCACTTTCTAGATGACATGAGTTGAAGCCTGTGACCAGATGGGTATATTTCCTACAGAATAAAATATTGACTCATTCATTGGATTGAATATTTCTACAATGTATATATAGATCACAATATCACTTTGTACCCATAAATATACATGACAATTATTTGTCAATTAAATACATAAATAAATTCTAACCCAGAGTTTCTTAATAATGATTGCATATAAGAAGCTTCTGGGAGGCCTTGAAACTGTGCTGTTATCTATGTCGCAAGGGCAGGTTCCCATAATAGGTGTAGGCTGGGAAGGAACATAGAATTCTGCAATGAGTAAAGGAATTCTCAATTTATCTCTGGAGTCTAACCTGAGGGAAGCTCCCTTTGCACCACCTTCAGGTTGTAGGATAGATAGTGAATGAAAGGGAGAAAAGCTGGCCTTAACTTGTAGGCTGCAGACCCGCATCCCTATTCACCTGTTACTGACCTGCCACTTGGTGGTTCTAGGCAGATTACATACAAGCCATGTAGATTGCCTAGAATACGTGCTCCCTGGGACTTGGCTCCCTAGCCGAGCTTTCAGGGAAACATGAAATCTGTGACCAAAGGCTGTGTCTGAGAATCATTCCTAAATTCATAGATCACTGAAGCTTATCCAAGGAAAGAATTGCTCAATGTAGATTACAACCTGATCTTGCCAAAAGATCTTCCGTGTCTCCCATGCCCCTCTTGTCAGTCTCCCCATGGTAATGCTGCCGGAGGAGTCTTGATCTCATGACACCTCTGTGTGAAGAGCCTAAATTCTTCGCATGGAATCCATGACATGCCCTTTGTCTTCTCTCCTACCTCATCTCTCACTGTCTCCCACACTGAGTGCTCCCACCAGCTCCCCTGAACTGCTGACTTTTTCTTGTCCCTTTGATTGCCTGACTTGCCCTGACATTTCTAAGCCTCAGGAAGCCTCTGTCTGCCTGGGGTGCCTTTCTTCCTTCTTGTGCTTAGTCAGTTCACACTTCTTTTTTAAGAACCCACTGAAATGGCCCCTCCTTTGGAAGGCCCTTCCTTTGGAAGCCTCTGCAGTCTTCAGGGAGGTTTTTAAATACATACGTAAATTCTAATCCAGAGAGTTGCTTAATAGTGATTGCGCATAAGAAACTTCTGGGAGGCCTTGAAACTGTGCTGTTATCTATGTCGCAAGAGTAGATTCCCATAGTCTAGTGCCACTCAGACTGCCTGAGCTCAAACTCTAGTTTGTCATTCATTAGCTGTGTGAACCTGGATGAGCTACTGTGTTGTACCCCAGTATGCTCATATGCAAAACGGGTTTAACAATTGTACTTCTCTCAGGAGGTTCAGGAAAAGACTATATTATACTAATTATTATGCTCTATACTGTATTATACTAATACACAGTATTACTAGTAAGTTTTTCTTTTTTGATTTTTGTTTTTCATTTTAGATCATAAAATTCTTAGGTCAGGAGCTGTGTTCCCTCTTCCATCCACTGTAATTTCTCATCTTTCCATCTTGTTCATCTCCTTCTTTCTTTTCCTCTGCTCTCAAACATTTATTGGAAGACTAAGCTGTGCCAGCCGCTATGCAAGGCAGTAAACAAGCAAAATAAAACAAAAACAAGGAGGGAAGATGCCTTCACTGAGAAACGAACTTTCGGAGCTAATTATTAATATAATTCCTGACAGGGCAGTTACTTTAGGGACAAAGAGATGAATGGCAGTGCGGCTGTGGAGGAAGAAGTGGCATTCCTGACAGAGCTCATGTGAGGGGCGTTATACAGATCAATATTTTATCTGAGTGGAAATGAGATAGACAAATGCGGGGAGCATTCAGGAAAGGACAGAGACAGCGGAGGTGCGTGAAGGGCACACAGTGGCCTGTCATTTGTCTTTGCCAAAGCTGCCCAGCGGTGTGGAGGACTGGGGGCTGTGGGTGGAGAGTATCCGGGCCAGGCCTGTTGGAAGCACCTTCGATGCCACGCCAAAATATTTGCATTATTTTGTTCTCAAACAGCCAAATAAAGGATTTTAAGTGACATAACCATTTTTTTTCCTGCTTGCATGTGTAGAACTGTGTGAGAGAGGAAGAGAGAGAGAGAGAAAGAGAAAAAGAGAAAGAGAGAGAAAGGGAGGAAGGAAGGGAGAAGAGAGGCATTAAGGAGTTGGGAACTGAGTAACATTTTCAGACCAGGAAAGATGAAGATTTGGACTAAGTTTTAAGTGTGAGAATATTTGCTGAACACACAAGGGAGGTGTTTAACAGAGTAATGTAGTACTGGACTCAGTAGCCTCATTTCTGCTTTCTCTCTCTCTCTCTCTCTCTCTCTCTCTCTCTCCAGATTAATGCCACAAGTATCTTCTCGCTCACTCCAAAAGTGATGATGCAATTTCTTGCTGTCACTTAGAGTTCACTGTCTTCATTATAATTGTGTTTTTATCTCTTTGGCTCCAACCCTTTATGCAAGGGCTTCAAAGAATGGTTTGTTCTGCTTTCTGGTTTTATGTCTTTTTATTACACCATAGTGCAGTCTTAAAAACCCTTAGTCTTTAACATTTCCAAAACAATCTGCAAATATTAGCTAACCAATTCGCATCTTGACCCTGGGAGGCTGGGTCAGTGTGATTATTTCGGCTTTACAGATGAGCGAGCTGGATGGGGAAGGTTAAGGGATTTGCTTGAGTTTGCAAAATAAAGCAGAGAGCAAGTGCATCATTCACAAGAGGATCATTCCTGACTGATCATATTTCTGTTCTTGAGAAGCAGCTGGTGGAAAACGGGAGGATGGTATGGGTCAGGGGAGGTCAGAGGATAATTTTATAGTCTTGGGCAAGACACATCATGAGCATGAGCTGGTTTCCTCACTGGATATAATTATCTATTTATGTGTCTCCTGCCCGTTGAGTGATTCCTGAGGAAAGGAAGAGACAAAAACTCAATGTTATAGTAAGCACAATACCTGACATACAGTGTATGTTTAGTAACAATATATGTGTCTAGAATTTAGAAGGTGATGGAAACACAGACTGCTTTTCCTCCCCAAGCGTTTCTACCTGACTAGAGTATGATGAAGCGTATTAGTCGTATTTACATTTATGTTTTATTTGTGGCTGTGGAGTCATCCTAATTTCAAATTGTGCTTTCATCACTTACATGCCTTTCAAATTTGAAAACACTGTGTAATCTTACTAAGCACTATTTTCTTAATCTGTAAAAGAAAATAAAGCAAAAAATAATAACAGTATCGATTCACAGAGTTTGTGTTGTGTCAGTGGGACCGAAACGATCTGTTCTCATTACTTCAGTTCCCGCTGATACAACAACTCTGTGAAACCGTCAATCCGTCCCTGTCTTGAATCTATGTATACACAAAAGCATTACTTTTCATTCTTATTTTGTATTTATTTATTATTTATTTTATTTTATGTATTTATTTATTTATTTTGAGACTGGAGTCTGGCTCTGTCGCCCAGGCTAGAGTGCAGTGGCATGATCTCGGCTCACTGCAAGCTCCGCCTCCCAGGTTCACCCCATTCTCCTGCCTCAGCCTCCCGAGTAGCTGGGACTACAGGTGCCCATCACCACGCCCGGCTAATTTATTACATTTTTAGTAGAGACGGTGTTTCTCCGTGTTAGCCAGGATGGACTCGATCTCCTGACCTCATGGTCCGCCCACCTCGGCCTCCCAAAGTGCTGGGATTACAGGCATGAGCCATCACACCTGGCCAACAAAATACAGTTTTGAGGAAAATGGATCAATAACATACTTCCCAGAAGAAGATTACAGATACAGCATGCAAATTTCTTCTTGAATTTCTTGTTGAAGCAAGAACAGAACAGCAGAAGCCATATGAACATGGAACATTCTCCGGGTTACCGCATCCTAAAACAAGAAGGAAGAGGAAAAGGAAGTTGAACACGCAGCAAGAAAACACTGAAATCTTTTCTAAAAGTACCCTGTCCGTAGGTGTGTTCTTTTGAAATTAGAAGTTTTCTACATCCTTGAGTGCCATAAGAAGATTTTGTACTGGATGGGAGGAAATTAATCTTTTAGACTGTGCCATCCAATTTTGGGTTTGGAGTATCAGAAAAATGCTCATAAAGCTCTTACGAGTTTGGGGGCATGTTGATACCGGGGGGAGCCTTGTTATCGGTCTATTTCCTTGACCATGATGGTACTGTCTAAATATGCAAACTTTCCATGGGCAATAGGCTATAAAATAAAATAAAAAATTATTACTAAAAGCATATTATTCTTGTCCCATCTACTTACAGTTTAAAAGCTCTGTCTTTAATCTTTTTTTCTCTCTCTGCTTTCATTATTAACTTGTACATACCTCCATTGCAGTAGACACATTTGAATTACATTTTCTGCTTGATAAATTTCCAGTTCCCTATCTTTTCTTAAAGGTAACCCTGGAACTTAGAAGAAGGCCTGAGTAATTGAAGAATCTCAAATATTTATTAAATTGGTTGAAAATTAAAAATGAAGTTATTCTTTAAACATCTAAAA
Source organism: Mandrillus leucophaeus (assembly GCF_000951045.1). Classification (NCBI taxonomy): domain Eukaryota; kingdom Metazoa; phylum Chordata; class Mammalia; order Primates; family Cercopithecidae; genus Mandrillus; species Mandrillus leucophaeus. The sequence continues at coordinate 193,025 of NW_012107219.1, forward strand.
ATATATTATTTGCTTATTATCATTGCAACAACATGCACCCTAACTAGACTGTAAAACGCCTGAAGTCAATACTATTTTCAGAGGAATTGCCTCCAAAACCACAGCAAGTGATTTTGATTTAGATTTAGATTTTGCTTTTGAGTGAAAGAGAGGCCATGCTCTTTTTAGCTGAATTAGATTGACATGGCACGCTTTTGGTTTTATATGCTTCTAATTGGCTGTGGTTGAATTCTGTTTGGGAAATGGTTGATGGGGTTTGCATCATGAGCTAGTGGTAGGGTCTACGGATATAAAAATGAATAATATATGGCCTTGGATATTGAGAACTTACAGGTTAGTTATGGCAAATGGCTTTTCACCAATCATCTCATAATGGAAGTATAAGTGCCTTAAAGGAATACAGACATTAAAGTGATTAATTAAATCGAGCTCATATAGGTAACTGACAGTAATGAAAACCAGTACACAAACAAACAAAACATTTAAAAAATTAAGTTGTGCCTTAGCAACCAGAAAAGGAGCAAGAGATATTTCAAATGGAGAAAACAGCATGATCAAAGGTAAGGGCATATTGATCTGAAACTCAAAATTATTTATCAAGAAGAGGTTCACTTTTGCACATAACAGAAAATCCAGAGTTTAAACATTACTTACATAGATTAAAATAAATATCTTGTTCTTTCCAAGTCTCCTTTCTGTTATTCCCTGTATGCTGCCCTTTGACCTTGGGCTCTCCCTCTCATAATTACTGGATGTCACAGTAGTTCTCAGTCTCATATTACAGAAACATCAACATTCTTAGGTCATAAACATTATAGCATTGAGTCCTCTTTTGGAAACAAGGAACCCTGCCTGGAAGCCCCTTATTCTATTGGCTAGAATTGTGTTATAAGTCAATTTTTCAATCAAACACTGGAATTGAAAATGGAACTTTTATTATTGATTCAAAGTAATTAAGATTTGCTAGCAGGGCTGGGTCTATCTTCTCTAAAGAACCTGCTACCTGAACAAAAAGGTTCTTTCAGCATGGAAGAAGTAGATGTAAGGGTGAAGTGGGATTAGCTTTTTGGGAGCATCCAAAAATGATTAAGTAAAGAGTACAAATGAAATGCAATAATAGGGATATTAAGGAACTCTGAGCAATTTGACATGGACAGACAATAGGTTCATTTGTCCAAGCCAAACATAAGGAGTTTGCATTCTAGGTGAGATAATTTGGGTACCCAAATTATTTTATCTTTTACTGGTAAGAAAAAATGTGAAGCAGGCAAAATTCAAAGTTTAATTACTTAATTACAATGTTCTTAGATGCTTGAGATCCATGAGCCTATGTATTTTCCTTACACATATTAGGAGACAGGTGTTATATCCACTTTTCACATATGAAAATATTGAGACTTGGGAGAATCAATATACTCAAAGATTCATCAGCTAAAAAACAGTATAATTGAAATTTAAACTTAGGTTGGTCTGGCTCCAAAGCCTGTGTGGGTTCTAGTTCTGTGGAGGATGAGTTATCTGTGCATACCCCATCAGAATTTCACAAAACCGATAAGGAAGATATTGTGATGGAGTAAGTTACTGTATTTTTCATATACCTCTTCCTGTCTCTGGTTATGACATGAAACAGAGTTACAATAGCACTCAAAGGGATTTTCTCTGAGGCAAGGAGGTGTGGACTTCGGTGACAGAATGATCTCCCTACCTTCCGGGTCCCTTCTTTGCTGTCCACCATGATAGTAAAATTTAAGTTTGTCTCTGTCTTCTATTTTGAAGATGGCAGGGGTTAATAGCCTAGGGAGAATTAGGAGGGACACATTCTTCAGTCATGGCTACTCAAGGAGCTTGTAGATCTGGCAACTGGGGCTCCTTCTCTGGGCCCCCATACATTAGAGAACGTTGCTCCATTCCTCCTCTGCTGTGCCCCATCCCTTCTTGCCCCATCCCCTGCGGACAAGGTGTTCATGGGACAATTGGACCTACTGAAGCACCTATCC
>NW_012107219.1:198761-201806 GCF_000951045.1 Mandrillus leucophaeus
CTTCCTGTCTGGAGATGTCACTGGAAGGCTTGCAATGGCAGGTATCAATTTGACTTCGGTTATTAAAATGCCACTTTGGCCACTGTTTGGGAAATGAATGCCCCAAGCAAGCAGGAATAAAAGCAGAGAGGACAATGAGCAGACAATTTTGGTGGTCCAGATGAGAGACCCTGGTGGAAAGCAGCACACAGCGAACAGTGAAGATAAAGTCTTATCACACTTGAGAAGGATTCTTGACATAGAGAAGATCAAAATTGTTCATAAATTGCAGGTGGATTTGGTTAATGTTAGAAATCAAGGGTAACTATAACTTTGGGGGCCTGAGATGTGAAATATTAGGAACAAGCCAGTTTAAGGTAAAGAACAAGAATATTTCTGGTTGGCCATGTTTGGTTTGAAACCTCCATCCGACATCTGGACAAAGTGGGAGCTTGAAACATAGCTGCTGTGGCGTTATCAGCATATACATAGTTTGTAGAGACATGCACCGGATAAGAACCCTACAAAGAGGGAATGGAGAAGGCTTCAGGGGCCATGACAGAGGCCTTCCAACCTATAGAAGTTGAGAAAAGAGAAAATAGCCTTCAAGGGAAAACAAGATCTAAATAAACATTCCCTAACTCTAGAACTGTTGGGAGGCGATCGTCTCTGATCTAAGTCTCAAATATTAAGAAGTGAATATTCATCTGGCTGCTATTGTGAATGAACAGCAAAGAGTATTGAACATACTAAAGTGAAAGAAGCATTTCTTTTTCTTCAATAAGCTCAATAACTGATTGGTGAGAAAAAAAGTTATTTTAAAACCAGAGTGCTAAGTTCAATGTGAGATGCAGATCTGACATAGGGACTGAGATTACCCAGGAGAAGAGAGATTAGCTATTTGGAGAAAGGAGACAGAGAGTGCCTCTTGGATAAGGTATATAAACTAGGCAAGAGGTGCTCAGAAATACACCCTAGGATACATGTCCTAGGTGAGATTAGGTCATGTGCCACATAACAATGTTTCAATGATGGATGGGCTGCATATAAGACAGTGGTCCCGTAAGATTGTAATAAAGCTGAAACATTCTTATCCCAGCGACACTGTAACCTTCTTACCCATAGCACATTACTCATGTGTTGGTGGTGATGCTGGTGTAAACAAACCTACTGCAATGCCAGTTATATAAAAGTATGTACTGTTAATATGACGCTACATTATATTACTTGATAATGATAATAACCAACTATGTTACTGATTTATGTATTTACTATCCTATACTTCTTATTTTTAATTTAGATTATACTACTTCTACTTATTCTTTTTTGATTAACTCTCCTCAGGCACGTCCTGCAGGAGGTATCCAGAAGAAGGCTTTGCTATTGTAGGAGATGACAGCTCGTTATGTGCCACTGCCCATGAAGACCTTCCAGTGGGACAAGACACGAAGGTAGAAGACAATGAAATAAATGATCCTGAGCCTGTGTATTAGCATAATGTGAGTCTGTGTCTTAGTTTTTAATTAAAAAATTAAGTAAAAATTAATAAAGACAATTTAAAGATAGAAAAAAGTCTATAGAATAAAGAAAATACTTTTGTCTATGTGTACAGTGTGTTTGTGTTTTAAGTTGATATTACAAGAGTCAAAAAATTTTAAAGTTTAGAAAGTAAAAAAGTTCTGGTAAGCTAAGGTTAATGTATCATTGAATTATTATTATTGAGAAGGAGTTTTCCTCTTGTTACCCAGGGTGGAGTGAAGTGGCATGATCTAGGCACACTGCAACCTCCAACTCCTGGGTTCAAGGGATTCTTCTGTCTCAGCCTCCCGAGTAGATGGGATTACAGACGCCTGCCACCACGCCTGACTAATTTTTGTATTTTTAGTAGAGATGGGGTTTCATCATATTGATCAGACTGGTCTCAAACTCCTGACCTGAGATTATCTGCCCGCCTCGGCCTCCTGAAGTGCTGGGATTACAGGAGTGAGCCACGGCCTCCAGCCTATTGACTTTTTAAATAGAAATTTAGCATAGCCTAAGCGTATAGTGTTTACAAAGTCTATAGTAGTGTACAATAATTTGCTAGGGTTTCACATTCGCTCACCACTCACTCACTGACTCACCAAAGCAACTTCCAGTCCTGTAAGCTCCCTTCATGCTAAGTGCCCTAGCAGGTCTACCCTTTTTCTTTTCTTCTGTATTTTCACTGTACCTTGTTTATGCCCAGGTATGCTTAGATGTACAAATATCTATCATTGTCTGACAACTGCCTACAGTATTCAGTATCGTAACATACTGCACATGTTCATAGCCAAGAGCCCTAGGCTAGACCATATAGCCCAAGTGTGCTGTAGATTAAATTATCTAGATTTGTGTAAGTCACTCTGTAATGTTTGCACAATGGCAAAATTGCCTAACACATTTTCCAGAAGGTATCCCATTGTTGAGTGATGTATGTGGGTCAGGGTGTCTACGTGAGGATTCACATATTGAAGTATAACCTAAACTAGATGTCCTCTTGCCAATGATGTTATCTCCACCCCCGTCAGATGCTGAGACAAGCGTCCTTCCTGTTATCCCTGTTTGTGCAAAGATGTGTGCCTGCCTGTGAGTGTGTGTGTGTTCAATAGTACGATTATTTTCCACTTAATTAAAAAGATCAGATATAAACATCTAGGCCATTCAAGCTGAAGCATCTCAGTTAAAATAACTCATCTCTCTGCTTTGGCTCACATTCTCTGTGCCCATCTCTCTGGATGGCCCAGTGGGTAAGGGCACAATGGTATTAGCTCCAGGCTTCTGTTATGGTGCCCTAATGCACTGCGCATCTGCCTAAGTCCCATGCTAAATCCTTCCAGAACCACCATTTCTTCATACCTGATAATTAACAGCTAAGGCATTTAATTCCATGCATCATAATTGGCTCCTGGGGCTGGGCACAGTGGCTCACACCTGTAACCCTGCACGTGGAGAGGCTGAAATGGGAAGATTGCTTGAGCCCAGGAGTTTGACACCAGCCTGGAAAGCACTGGAAGAACTCATCTGTACAATTTTTTTTTTTTTTTT
>NW_012107219.1:203734-204937 GCF_000951045.1 Mandrillus leucophaeus
TTTAAATCTACATGATTTAAAAATCTATATTTAAATCTATGTATTTGCATGTATCTGTAAAGTGTTTATTGAAACTGGATTTAAGAAATGAATATAAATGCCAAATTATAGCAGTGTTTATGGATAAAATGGAAAATTTTTATGATTTATTGAAATGAAGACAGGAACAATAACCTGAATAATAACTCTAGGATAAGCAAATAATGTAGGATCTGGCACATTGCTCCCATGTTCCTGATGGAATGTAGTGTGGTGTACTGTCCGGCGTGGGGTGGGGAGGTACTGAACCTAGAATATGTTGTAAAATAGTAACTAGGGGATCTCTTATTACATGCTGTGACTTCTTCAGATCGAAACGGGAAGTTCTCATAACCTGGATATTTTGGAACCTCATGCACCATAGTGTCTGTAAAATGACATATTACTCTGAAATTCAAACTGGCCTGGAATTAAATTCTATCAGGCTCTCTATGATCTCCTGAAAACTGAAAAGGGATTAATAGCAGAGGCAGGATTTCCTGTTTACCATTTTACAACATACAGTCTTTATTTATGTCTTTGAGTAGGTTTTTGTTTTTCTCACTGACTAAAATGCTCTGTGGAAAGCTAAATAATGGCCACAGTGGTGTTTAAGTTTAAATCTCCAGAAACTGTGAACACATTACCTTGCCTGGTAAGAGGGATTTGTAGATGTGATTATAAGTTGAGGATTTTGACGGGACGCAGTGGCTCACGTCTGTAATCCCAGCACTTTGGGAGGCCAAGGCGGGTGGATCATGAGGTCAGGAGTTCAAGACAAGATGGACCAACGTGGTAAAAGCCCTTCTTTACTAAAAACACAAAATTAACAGGGCGCGGTGGTGCATGCCTGTAATCCCAGCTACTCAGGAAGGCAGAGGCAGGAGAATCACTTGAACCTGGGATGCGGAGGTTGTGGTGAGCTGAGCTCGGGCGCCACTGCGCTCCAGCCTGGGCAACATGAGCAAAACTCGGTCTCAAAAAACAAAACTAAACAAACAAACAAAAAAAAGAAATCTATTTTTCCATAATAAGTAAGTTAGAAATCTGGTAGCACTTTTGTATATTTGAGCCAAAAATGTTACTGTTGTGATAAATGTTTATTCTCTACAAACATTGGCAATAACAGGAAAATCAGAGAGTGGCTGAAATTTTGCCAGGCGTAGCACTCATCGTGTTCACTGT
>NW_012107219.1:206412-207499 GCF_000951045.1 Mandrillus leucophaeus
TTTTTTTTTTTTTTTTTTTTTTAAATTAGCCAGGTGTGATAACACATGCCTGTGATCCCAGCTACTAGGGAGACATAGGCAGGAGAAAGACCTGGGTCTGACAGGTTGAGGCTGCAGTGAGCTATGATTGCGCCATTGCACTCCAGCCTGAGTGACAGAGCAATACCCTATCTCAAAAATCAAAATCAAAATAATTATTTATTGGAAATTATTATATGAAGTATTGTATGATTGAGAGAACTATTCATGTTATGCAGAAGGAATATGAGGCAAGAAGCAAAAATACATTGCTTTGTTTTCAAAATAAAAAGATGAGGTGATGATATAAGCGAACTGGGTTGCCATGGGAATCAAGAAAATTAAGTGAATACAAAGATGCAAAACTAGTGCACACCATGCACGAAGCATTCTTCCAGGCAGGCAACTCTTTTAGGTAGGAATTTCAGAGGACTGAAATTGAGACTGAGAGAGGTCAACTAAAGGACTCAGTCACACAGCCAGCAGTTGGTGAAGCCAGTCTCCCTGCGCCATGTCTGAAGGCTCAGCCTGTGCTCATCTTGCTGTCCAACACTGCCTCCCGGTGGTCTCCCTTACCCTCCACGTCAAATCCGTCACACACCTTACTGATTTTAGCTTCTGATTCTCTCTGGTTCACTCTACTTTTTTATTACTATTGCCCTAATTCAGCCCCTCAGCAGCAGCCAAACTGGCCTTCTCCAGAGTTCCTTCTTTATTTCACCTGCTACAAAAATATGTGCCTTTCACAATGTAGAACCTATAGTCCTGCCAGTTTGAATTTTTTTCAGTGACTTCCCACTCTTCGTGAAGAATTTCAAAACACATTAGGCTAGTGACTAAGACAACATGCAGATTATCTTTAGCCTAGCTTTTCAGCATTATATGGTACAAAGAAGCTAATCTCAATTAATGCCCCTACACACACATATCATGAATCATTGGTAAGTTTGAATGCATTCTGGGTACCTCACTTAAGTGGTGGAGTCTAAGTATTATTAATAATACATTATTTTATTTTTTTCATGCAATGACTATTTTTGTGCTTTCTTTGTTGTAGGATGCTTCAGCT
>NW_012107219.1:213594-215457 GCF_000951045.1 Mandrillus leucophaeus
ATTAATAAATCAGAAAAGCAATTCCCTAATAAAATGAGCAGAGAAGAAACACTCACACATACAGACATACTACACACACACTTAAAATTTCATGGAACAGAAATGTATGATAAAAATATTAACAAGTCTTTAACTAGTAAAAGCAAATAGCTCAATTTTTTAAAAAATAATGATTGTTTTTATTGCTTACCAAATTGGCGAGATTAAACATAAAATACCTAGTGCTGATTCAGATATACTATTCCTCCCACTTAAATTGAAAATATTCTACATTGTAGATTTTTGAAGAAAAATCTAAATTTAAAAATCTATTTTGAAGTTTCTTCTAGAAATTGGCTACTACCTAGACCAACTCTGCATTGCTGTCTCAGAATATAAACAGCAAGATGAGCAGCTGAAGGTGTATAAATATTTTAACCCAAGTAACCTAGCACAGTGAGCCCTCTACAGTGAGCCTCCAGCTGTACCCAGTGCTGGGATGGCTCTAGAAAAAAAAAAAAAAAGAAAAGAAAAAATGCCCGACCCATCCAGAATGTAAAACTGGGGCTATGGAGGCCTTCACCTCCTGTCTCCTAGTCTCTGAGTTCAACAGGCTGCCCTTGCTTCTCCATAAGGCTGCCTTCATCATGCCACAATTAACTGTACAAGCAGAGCATGAGTGTGCTTTGATCACTAGTTGATCCCTAACACCAACCAGAATATCTGGCTCTTTAGATGTGTTAAAAAAAAATGTGTAGGGATTTCATAAATAGTTTTGGCCATTCTTGAGCATATCTGTAAATAACTCAATTAGTTGAAAGATCAGGGCTCTTCAGAAGCATATTCACAGAAGCTGAAGTTCTCCTGAATGTGGTTAAAGACACAATTATGACCACTATTCGAAGCCAATGCTTGAACCTGCTCAGACACTCTCTGTTGCTCACACCTGTGTGAGGACAAAAAGGGGTATTAAGAAAAGCATCCACAGAGTGTTTATCTTTTTCCAGAGCTAGGGAGCTCAAGTTAGAAAACTCTGTGGCAGCACCACCACTGAACAGTGTAAAAGGGCAGCTCCGGCATTATCTCTGTTGTTTGTAGAATGAATCTGTTCCTGAGTTTCTAGGGTCTACAATTGGCATTGTCTCCATGATACTCAGAAGATATGCAGCTGCAGGTTGCAGTTGCTGTTAGAAGTCAACATTGCAGATAAAATAAAATACAAATACAAAATTGTATCCTAGGAAGGACATTAAGAAGACTTTATTGAAATTTTCCTCCCTCTTTTAGTTAATATAAAAGAAACTAACAACCTTAGGTTGAATGTGTCTTGACTAAGGTCACAGAAAAAGCTCCTTCCTTCTGTCCCTCCTTCTTGTTTCTTTAACAAAAACTCCTTGTAGTAAAGAGAAGGATCATCGAAGTCCCAACCTCCTCAGAGCTGGTTGGTGGAGGCACTGAAGGAGACCAAGGGGCTCAGACACTGACATAGATTTTTGATGTGTGAACAGGAACCAAATATTTTCTTCACACTTATGGCAGCTTATTATCTAGATATAGGTAGGACACTGTCTACATTCTAATTTTGGGTAATTGAGAGAGCGCACACTAGACCATTTTAGAGGAATCTCCTAAGTATTTCTAAATCTTATAATGTAAGCTCCAGTGGGAAAAATTATGGCAAAAAGAGGAGAGAGAGAGAGATCATAGCTCACCTTCAAGTTATTTAACCAGGAATCCAACATGTTCAGGAATGTTTGTAATAATATATGGAGCACAACCACCAGGGGCAAATTTTGATCACAGACAGAAAATCCACCTGAGAAAGAACTCATCCTGAGTTGGTTATGAAAAATGGAAATTATCTAACTCAAACTTCTGGCAGTT
>NW_012107219.1:217827-219722 GCF_000951045.1 Mandrillus leucophaeus
TCTTTACTAAAAACACAAAATTAACAGGGCGCGGTGGTGCATGCCTGTAATCCCAGCTACTCAGGAAGGCAGAGGCAGGAGAATCACTTGAACCTGGGATGCGGAGGTTGTGGTGAGCTGAGCTCGGGCGCCACTGCGCTCCAGCCTGGGCAACATGAGCAAAACTCGGTCTCAAAAAACAAAACTAAACAAACAAACAAAAAAAAGAAATCTATTTTTCCATAATAAGTAAGTTAGAAATCTGGTAGTACTTTTGTATATTTGAGCCAAAAATGTTACTGTTGTGATAAATGTTTATTCTCTACAAACATTGGCAATAACAGGAAAATCAGAGAGTGGCTGAAATTTTGCCAGGCGTAGCACTCATCGTGTTCACTGTCGATGAACTGTAGAGAACAATTAGTTTGAACTCTTTTTCAATCAGATAAATCACATAATAAGGTTGAGCCAGGACATGTTGTTTGTCTAATTTGTTGAAAGCATTTGTAGCTGGATTTATGGACTCTTTGCTGTATTTGCTTCTGGAGAAAGCAGAGTGATGGTTTAGGTGGAACGTTCTGGGAGGCATGAACCGGTGTCAATCCAAATAAATCTCTCCAATGCAAAGCAAATGAATGGAATGAGCCATGTAGCTGACTCAGAGTTCTTTAAGTTATTGGGACATTCTCAAGTTTCCTGAAGCAGTTTTCTAAGGTCATTCCAAGCCTCCAATTTAGTCATCATCTCACTTTATTTTCAAAGTGTCAGTTTGGATGACACCTTCATTAAAACCATTATGGATTTAATAATGATGGTAATTCCAGAAACTGACAGCTTAGTGGCATTAGGGAAAGATGGGCTTTTGCTAATTTATACATTTTGGTGTGCTGTCAAGATGGAAGGCTGCCCAATTCACTCTGCCCCAGCTCATTCCTGGCATCTTTTTCTTTAACATGATCAATGTCATAACCAGCCCCCGGTCAACTCAAGTATTAACAGAAACACCTTAGGCTACCGTGATCTTAGTTTTCTCACTGTCCTCACATCTACCAGTTTTCACTTTCCATAATTTCTAACTTAAAGATACCTTTCAATCCTTCTCCACTTCCGCTGCCACTAACTTCAGAAGAAGACATCAAGCCCTTCTAAAGAGGCATAGGCTGCCTGGCTTCCTGATGTTCCCAAAGTCACCTGTCAAAGTCACACTACTCACAAAAATAAGCAAAAAACAGTGAGACCACATTAAGGACACCCACAAATAATAAAAGCATAAGAGTGTACAAAGAGGTTTGGGACTTGTTTCAGAATTGACATATAACAATGGGACAAAATTAGAAGTTCAGAAACAATTCAAAGAGAGAGTTTGTATTTCTTTATTAAATTTGAAGACTTTTTTTTCTGAAAGAGAAGAGGTAACATTTCAAATCTCAGAAATGGGATGGATTTATTAACAAATAATCCTAAGAAGACTGTTAAATTATTTGAAAAAAGAAAAAAAAAAAAACTCTGGTACTTCGTTCAAGTATCTACCAATGTAATTTCAAATTTAAAATATTACTAATAAAATTTTAAAAGCACTATGAAGAAAATAAGTAACTTTAACCAAAGGATGGAGAATGCCTCTCTAAGAATAATACTATAGGGAAAAATCGTAAAGAAAAGTATACCTAGATTTGATTAAATAAAACTATAAAATTGTCATACATTATAAAATATAAAATATTTAAAACCAATAGCAAATTAGGAAAAATGTATTTCAAACACATAGGAAAGATATAGAGTTAATATATTTAAATGATATTAATAAATCAGAAAAGCAATTCCCTAATAAAATGAGCAGAGAAGAAACACTCACACATACAGACATACTACACACACACTTAAAATTTCATGGAACAGAAATGTATGATAAAAAT
>NW_012107219.1:219772-220718 GCF_000951045.1 Mandrillus leucophaeus
CAGCAAACTATTGCAAGAACAGAAAACCAAATACCACATGTTCTCACTCATAGGTGGGAATTGAACAATGAGATCACTTGGACACAGGAAGGGGATCATCACATACCAGGTCCTATTGTGGGGAGGGGTAGGGAGGGATAGCATTAGGAGATATACCTAATGTAAATGACAAGTTAATGGGTGCAGCACACCAATAAGGCACATGTATACATATGTAACAAACCTGCACGTTGTGCACATGTACCCTGGAACTTAAAGTATAATGAAATAAAAACAAAAAGAAAGAAAATCTGGTTCTGTCAGTGCTAGTGGATCCAGTGGCACATGCTCATCAAGGAGAGTACAGGGAATAAGCTCTAAGATGGCATGATTTTTCCTGTCTGTCCTAAAAATATTAATCCTAACTTTTCATTATTTTGGTTGAGTGGTTAATGTATTTTAAGGGTGAGAGTTTAAGTGGGAGATAATTTTATAATGCATCATTGTTAGAAAGTGTTTCTTTGGAAATGCTTGTCTCATGTCAAAGGTAATTATCCTTTTTGAGACTTGATGCAGTTTGGCCCATGTTCCATGTTGCACACTGGCTTCAGTAGAATGAAGAGAACACCAATTTTTTCAGTAAAATAAACATACCTAGTTAGGAATTAGGTGGAATTTGAAAGTGAAATGCATGAAAACACCAAGTAAAATGACAAGCTATACCGTTCTTGTTGTATTTTTTAAAATTTTTCAGTTATGTTGGGATGGAGAAGAACAAGCCACACAGTTTAACTTGTCTGTCTAAATGACTATTTGCCTTTCTCTCCTTTTTCTTCTAAAAAATACCCCTTTTAGTATCCCAATGAAATATAAATTTAAGTCCCACCCACTTTGAAAATGGAAGTATTAGCCTTTTTTAAAGAAAAAATATTTCTTGCAAGTTTTCTTCACTGATTAAATATGTGCT
>NW_012107219.1:220768-223553 GCF_000951045.1 Mandrillus leucophaeus
GTGGTTAAAGACACAATTATGACCACTATTCGAAGCCAATGCTTGAACCTGCTCAGACACTCTCTGTTGCTCACACCTGTGTGAGGACAAAAAGGGGTATTAAGAAAAGCATCCACAGAGTGTTTATCTTTTTCCAGAGCTAGGGAGCTCAAGTTAGAAAACTCTGTGGCAGCACCACCACTGAACAGTGTAAAAGGGCAGCCCCGGCATTATCTCTGTTGTTTGTAGAATGAATCTGTTCCTGAGTTTCTAGGGTCTACAATTGGCATTGTCTCCATGATACTCAGAAGATACGCAGCTGCAGGTTGCAGCTGCTGTTAGAAGTCAACATTGCAGATAAAATAAAATACAAATACAAAATTGTATCCTAGGAAGAACATTAAGAAGACTTTATTGAAATTTTCCTCCCTCTTTTAGTTAATATAAAAGAAACTAACAACCTTAGGTTGAATGTGTCTTGACTAAGGTCACAGAAAAAGCTCCTTCCTTCTGTCCCTCCTTCTTGTTTCTTTAACAAAAACTCCTTGTAGTAAAGAGAAGGATCATCGAAGTCCCAACCTCCTCAGAGCTGGTTGGTGGAGGCACTGAAGGAGGCCAAGGGGCTCAGACACTGACATAGATTTTTGATGTGTGAACAGGAACCAAATATTTTCTTCACACTTATGGCAGCTTATTATCTAGATATGGGTAGGACACTGTCTACATTCTAATTTTGGGTAATTGAGAGAGCGCACACTAGACCATTTTAGAGGAATCTCCTAAGTATTTCTAACTCTTATAATGTCAGCTCCAGTGGGAAAACTTATGGCAAAAAGAGGAGAGAGAGAGAGATCATAGCTCACCTTCAAGTTATTTAACCAGGAATCCAACATGTTCAGGAATGTTTGTAATAATATATGGAGCACAACCACCAGGGGCAAATTTTGATCACAGACAGAAAATCCACCTGAGAAAGAACTCATCCTGAGTTGGTTATGAAAAATGGAAATTATCTAACTCAAACTTCTGGCAGTTTATCACTGTGGACTCAAATTATGGATCCTCGGGAAAGTGGCTCACATTAGGCATGAAAATACAAACTGCTCTTTCTCTAAAACTTCCAGGCACATAAGAAACATCAACCTCTAATTGCAGCACTAGGTTCCGGGATTTCATAATGATGGTAGAAGATGACAGTGGTTTGGACAGTTCTGGGACACACCTCTGAAACACATGTCAGGCACTCTGCAGGAATTCTGAGATGTGTTGGTAATAACTGATAATTGGCAGAAGAATCTTCTTTACCAGCACTCAAAAGGAAAGAATACTACATTAATTCATCTGATACTAGGATGCTGATTGGGACCTGGTTCCAAGTATGTTGTATAAACATGTGTCAACATGTCTTATTCTCATATCAGTCCTTCCGATTTAACCTCCTGATTCCAAGTTAATGGAGATATCAGAACAAGACTAGTTTCTTTCGTTTTCTTTCTTTTTAACATGGGTACCTGGAATGGTAACTGCATAGTCTTTCATCCAAACCATGATAGTTTTCAGAATGAAAAGGTAATCTGTGTAAAATTAAGCTAGAACAGTATCTGTGAACTAGAACAGCTCAATCAAAGGGATATATGTAGTCATTCTGGAATTTGGCACTAGCAAGTTCTTAGAATTTCAAAGCAGACTCTGGCTGGTAGTCAGGCAGACACTTAAGGGGATATACCATGTTCATTTGTGTATTGAACCTAAGGCATATTCTTTAGCACAGTTTTGCAGAGAAGTCTACTCAGGGATATCAAATACTAAAGTCAAAGTTCCTGTCACTAATAGTGTTGAATATTTTTATATTGTCCATTGTCACAGAAGGAGAAGTGGCTGGGAAAAGAGAAATGAAGAATACCTGTATTTCCTGGACTGATATCATCTAATAGAATCCCAATCTCAACTATTCTAGTGTCTGTTGTTATGGTTAATTTTATGTGTTAATTGGTTAATTTTATGTGTTAATTGAGCCATGGATGCCCAGATATGTGGCTAAACATTGCTTCTGGATGTGTCTGTGAGGGTGTTGCTGAAAAAGATAAACATGTGAATTAGTGGTCCGACCCTCCCACCCAATTGTTGAAAGCCTGAATAGAACAAAAATGTGGAAGAAAGTGAATTAACTTTGCCTGGACTGTTTGCACTGGAATATCAAACTTCTCTTGCCCTCAATACTCCCGATTCTCAGGTTTTCATGCTTGGACTGGAATCTATACCATTGGCTCTTGGCCTCTTAGGCCTTTGAACCCCCACTGCTGGCTTTCCTGCCTCTCCTCCTTGCAGAAGGTAGATCTTGAGTCTTTTTAACCTACATATTTCAATGAACAGACACTCTATAATAATCTCTTCCTAAATATCTGTCTCCATCTTTCTATCTTTTTCTGTATATCTACATATCCTATTGGTTCTGTTTCTATGGGGCATCCTGACTACTACACTAATACACTTTTTTTTTTTTTGTTTCAGGGTCCAAAGATACCTGTGCAATCCTATTAAGCAATGCTATAGCTCTTTTGCTTGCATTTTCTCATTTAATGAACAAAACCATTCAACAAAATGTGTTTTCTTTTTGTTTTGGAATACTTCATATATTTTCTAGATGATATGCCTAATCCACATGTTTTCATTGACAATTGATAGTTATCAATGAGCAAAGAACCCAAGCATGAAGATGGCTATGAAAATCTGGTCCAGGAGCTGGTTTTTTGAAAAGATCAACAAAATTGGTAGACCACTAGCAAGACTAATAAAGAAGAAAAGA
>NW_012107219.1:227283-229984 GCF_000951045.1 Mandrillus leucophaeus
AATTTAAGTCCCACCCACTTTGAAAATGGAAGTATTAGCCTTTTTTAAAGAAAAAATATTTCTTGCAAGTTTTCTTCACTGATTAAATATGTGCTTTGGGTCTACAAACATGGGTCCAATTCCAAGTTGATCCCTTGAATCTGTGTGTCCTCATCAATTTCCCTTAACCTCTCTGGGCTTTGATTTCTTCAGCAGTTAAGTGGTGAGAGTGTTTACCATGGTCATCTTCTTGTGAATGTGTTTTTACATGACATATATAAAATACTTATCAACATGTGTGACACCAAGTAGATGATCAGAAATTTGATATAAAAGGCTACTCTAATACTAATACTGACCCTAGTAAAATCAATATTTCCTACTGGAGTGCCCAGGGACATTGTGTATCAATTTATCAAAGTTCTCAGTGAAAATGAAGATTCCTTGGTCTGAGACTACACTGACAAAGCATACGCTTGCAGGCGACAAGGCACAGAAATCTTCAGTTTAACAAGATCTGTGTGTCTTTTTTATACACATAAACATTTTAAGAAGACTTGTTCTAGCTTTCCATTGTAATCCGGACTTCATCAGTTTTTTTTTAAACTTCTAGTGTTTTTTTAAATGTTTATTTATAATTCAATCTTTCAAATCTTTTATTTAGACTTCCATTAAAATGAACATTACATAAAGTTTTATAGAAAAACAGAAAAAAAGCAACCATCCCAGCTGGGGAATGCAGCCAAAAATGTTATGTTTTCAGTCATCACAAATATGTTATCAAGGAAAACTACAGCAATGAAGCAATTATACAAAAAAACTAATGGAAAACATACCAATTATCTAAATTGTTCAGGTGAGAGAATTTTTTTCTTTCTGTTTAATTTTACTTTCTTTAATTAACTGACTAATGGGCAGAAACCCTAACCTTGGTTTGTCACATGATGTTAAAATCAAAGTTTTGTCTAACACAAATACCAAAATGAAATACTAGACAAATGCGACTTTGTTTTTCAAGCTAAATTTTTGAGAACTAGTTAGATGGATAAATGCTTTTCCCATAGAAAGAGTGTCAAAGTGTTGAGGATTGAATATGACAGATTTTTAAAATTGTGTTTTATTTCAATTCTTAAATAGCTTGATCAGGATATGATTGACATACAATAAGCAATGCATATTTAAAGCATACCATTTGATCAAATTTAAAATGTATCCATGCCTGTAAGACCACTTTCATAATTAATATTTTTAATATATTCATTAACTCTAAGAATTTCCATCTGCTATTTTATAATACATCCCTCGTTCCTTACGCCCTTTCCTCCCATCCCTAGGCAACTGTTGATCTTTCTCTTTCACTATAAATTAATTTGTATTTTCTTTTTCTTTTTTATTTTGTATTTGGTAAATGGAGAGATGAGTTTTAAAGAATCATTTTTTGGGGCAGAGCTCTACTGTAAGTGCTGACCACCCACCATAGAGAGAGAGGTACTACTTTTCTCCCAAGTCAAGTTAAGGAGACAAGGATTTTACTGCATGCCTTCTGTAGGCAGGGGGTCATGGACTTCTGGTGTTTGAGTCACTCTGGTGAGAGCCAACAGGTAAGAGGCTGAATAGAGCAGCTGAAGAAAGGGCTGGGTTTAGGAAGAAAGCATGGCACCAAACTTTCAAAGCTAAAATGTTTCACAAGTATTCCCCCATGGGCCAGATACAGACAGCATAATCTAAAGAAATTCTTTACAAGAGGCTCCCTTAGAAGGAAGAGGCACCTGAGCAGGGAAGCTAGAGTAGAGTCTTCCATGCCTAGGGACTATGAGAGAGTCAATAACAGCCAGCCTAAAGAGGGATGCTTTCTCATGCCAAGAAAAAAAGAGAGAAGCATCTGAGGGATTCTGCCCCTGGGGTTTCATATGGTTTGGCTCTGTGTCCCCACCCAAATCTCATCTTGAACTGTATTGTACTCCCATAATTCCCATGTGTTGTGGGAGGGACCAGTGGGAGATGATTGAATTGTAGCCCATTTTTAATCAGAATATATATATAACTATTGAGTTATTTGAGTTCCTTATATCTTCTGGTTATTAACCCCTTGCCAGATGCATAGTTTGCAAATATTTTCTCCCATTCTGTAGCTTGTCCTTTTACTTAGTTAACTGCTTTCTTTAATGTGGAGAAGTTTTTTAGCTTGATGTAATCCCATTTATGTACTTTTCCTTTTGTTGCCTGTTTTTTTGAAGTCTTAGTCAGAAAATATTTTCTCAGTCTAATATTTTATAACACTTCCCTAATGCTTTATTCCAGTAGTTTCATAGCCATAGGTCTTATATGTAAGTCTTTAACCCACTTTAATTTGATTTTTGTGAATGGTGAAAGATGGGGATTCAGCTTCATATTTCTACATATTGACATCCAGTTTTCTCAGCACCATTTATTGAAGATACTGCCCTTTCCACTATGTAGGTTTTTGGACTCTTTCTCAAAAATGAGTTAGCTGTAATTGTGTGGATTCATTCCTGGGTTCTCCGTGCTGTTCCATTTGCCTATGTGTCTATTTTTATGCCAATACCTTACTATTTTGTTATTGCAGCTTTGTAGTATAAAGTCAGGTAATATGATGCCTTCAGCTTTTTCTTTTTTGTAACTTTTATTAGATTCAGGGGACGTGTGAAGGTTTGTTACGAAGGTAAGAAACTCCTGTCACGGGGTTTATTCAGGGGACGTG
>NW_012107219.1:230034-266213 GCF_000951045.1 Mandrillus leucophaeus
AAGGTTTGTTACGAAGGTAAGAAACTCCTGTCACGGGGTTTATTCAGGGGACGTGCGAAGGTTTGTTACGAAGGTAAGAAACTCCTGTCACGGGGCTTATTGTACAGATTATTTCATCACCGAGGTATTAAGCCCAGTACCCAATAGTTATCTTTCCTGCTCCTCTCTCTCCTCCCACCCTCCACCCTCAAGTAGACCCCAGTGTGTGTTGTTTCCCCATGCTGTGTCCACGTGTTCTCATCATTTAGCTCTCACTTAGAAGTGAGAACATGTGGTATTTGATTTATTTTGTTCCTGCGTTGGTTTGCTAAGGATAGAGGTCTGCAGCTCCATCAATCTTCCCGCAATAGACATGATCTTCTTTTTTTTTAACCACATAGTATTCCATGGTGTATACGTACAACATTTTCTTTATCCAGTCTGTCACTGATGGACATTTAGGTTGATTTCATGTCTTCGCTATTGTGAATAGTGCTGCAATGAACATTCATGTGCATGCGTCTTCGTAATAGAATGATTTCTATTCTTCTGGCTATGTACCCAGGGTTGAACAGTAGTTCTGCTTTTAGCTATGGGAAGAATCACCATACTGCTTTCCATGATAGCTGAACTAATTTACACTCCCATCAACGATGTGTAAGTGCCCCATTTCCTCTGCAATCTCATCAGTATCTGTTATTTTTTTATTTCTGACTGCTGTGAGATGGTATCTCATTGTGGTTTTGATTTATATGTCTCTAATAAGCAGTAATATTGAGATTTGGTTCCATATACTCACTGGCCACATGTATGTCTTCTTTTAAAAACTGTCTGTTCATATCCTTTGACCACTTTTTAATGGGATTGTTTGCTTTTCTCTTGTACATTTTTTAAGTTTCTTATTTTTGCTAGATATTAGATCTTTGTCAGATGCATACTTTGCAAATAGTTTCTCCCATTCTGTAGATTATCTGTTTACTCTGTTGATAGTTTCTTTTGTGTTTACTCTGTTGATAATTTATTTTGGTGTGAAGAAGCTCTTAAGTTTAATTAGATCCCACTTTTCAATATTTAGTTTTGTTACAACTGTTTTTGGTGTCTTTGTCATTAAATCTTTGCCTGTTCCTGTGTTCAGGATGGTATTGCCTAGGTTGTCTTCCAGGGTTTTTATAGTTTTGGATTTTACATTTAAGTTTTTAATCATTCTTAAATTGATTTTTGTATATTGTGTAAGGAAGGAGTCCAGCTTCAATTTTCTTCATATGGCTAACCAGTTATCCCAGCACCATTTACTGAATAGGGAGTCTTTTCCTCATTGCTTGCTTTTGTTAACTTTGTCAAAGATCAAAGGGTCATAGGTATGCAGCCTTAATTCTGGACTCTCTATTCTGTTCCATTGATCTATGTGTCTGTTTTTGTGTCAGTACCATGCTGTTTTGGTTACTGTACCCCTGTAGTATAGTTTGAAGTCAGATAATGTGATGCCTCCAGCTTCATTCTTTTTGCTTAGGATTGCCTTGGCTATTAGGAACCTTTTTTTGGTTTCCTGTGAATTTTAAAATCATATTTTTCTCGTTATGTGAAGAATGTCATTGGTAGTTTGATAGAAATAGCATTGAATCTGTAAATTATTTTGGGCAGAGCAGTATGGTCATTTTAATGATGTTGATCCTTCCTATTCATGAGCCTGGGATATTTTCCCATTTGTTTGAGTCTTCTCCAATTTCTTTGAGCAGTGTTTTATAATTCTCATTGTAGAGATCTTTCACCTCCCTCATTAGCTGTACCCCTAGGTATTTTATTCTTTTTTTGGCAATTGTGAACGAGATTGCATTCCTGATTTGGTTTTTAGCTTGGTTGTCATTGCTGTATACGAATGCTAGTGTTTTTGTACATTGATTTTGTATCTTAAAACTTTGCTGAAGTTGTTTATCAGCTGAAGGAGCTTTTGCACCAAGACAGGCTTTCTAGATATGGAATCATGTCATCTGCAGAGGTAGTTTGATCTCCTCTCTTCTTATTTGGATGTCTTTACTTCTTTCTCTTTTCTAATTGCCTGGCTAGCACTTCAAATATTGTGTTGAATAGGATTGGCAGCTTTGTGTTTTGTGCTCAGGATTGCTTTAGTTATTTAGAATCTTTCTTGTTCTATATGACTTTTCTGATTTTTTATTTCTGTGAATACTGTCACTGGCATTTTTATAGCAACTACATTGAATGCCTAGATTTTTTGGGGGAGTATAGATACTTTAACAATATTAATTTTTTCCAATCAGTGAACATGGTATAGCTTTATTCCAATGTGCTCAGAGAAGATGCTTGATATTATTTCAATTCTTGAATGTTTTAAGACCTGTTTTGTGGCCTAGAATATAATCTATCCTTGAGAATAATCCGTGTACTGAAGAAAAGAATGTGTATTCTGTAGCTGTTAGATGAAATACTTGGTAAATATCTATTAAATCTATTTGGTCTATAGTTCAGATTAAGTCCAATCTTCTTTGTTGATTTTCTGTCTAGAAGATCTGTTCAACGCTGAAAGTGGGGGTGTTAAAGTCTTCAACTATTCCTGAAGCCTATCTCTCTCTTTAGCTGTAATAATATTTTCTTTATGTATATGGGTGCCCCAGTGTTGGGTGTGTGTATATTTAAAATTGTTATATCCTCCTGTTGAATTGACCCCTTTATCATTATATAGTGACCTTCTTTGTCTCTTCTGATAGATTTTGTTTTGAAATCTGTTTTGTCTGATATGAGTGTAGCTACTCCTGCTTTTATTGGTTTCAATTGGTATAAAATATATCTTTCTATCCTTTTTTTTTTTCAGTCTATGTGTGTATTTTTAGGTGAAGTATGTTTCTTGTCAACAACAGATCAATGGTTCTTGCTTTTTCGTCCGTTCAGCCACTCTATGTCTTTGGATTGGAGCATTTAGTGCATTTACATTCAGTGTTATTATTCATAATTAAGGACATGGGGAGTCCTATTTTGTTGACGTACCTATTTATTGCTGTAATTTTCCCTCTAAGTACCACTTTTATCCCATAGATTTTGTTATAGTGTGTTTCCATTTGTATTTATTTCAAGACATTTTTCAAATTTGCTTCTTAATTTCTTCATTGATTCATTGGTTGTTCAGAAGCATTTTGTTTAATTTCTATTTATTTGTATATTTTCCAAAGTGTCTCCAGTGACTGATTTCTTGTTTTACTGAGTGTTGTCAGAATAGACAATAATATGATTTCAAACTTTGTGTATTTTTTGTGACTTCTTTTGTCACCTAACATGGTCTGTCCTGAAGAATATTCCAAGTGCCTGATGAGAAAAATGTGTATTCTGTAGCAGTTGAACGTAGCATTTTGTAAGGTCTGTTAGGGCCATTTGGTCTACAGTAGAGTTAAAGTCCAATATTTCTTCGTTGAGTTTCTATCTGGATAATCTGTCCATTGTCAAATATGAGGTATTGAAGTGTTCTATTATTATATTGCAGTCTATCTCTCCCTTTAGATTTATTAATATTTGCTTCATATACATTGTTTGGGTCTTAGTTGCATATATATCTAATATAGTTATGTCTTATTGCTAAATTGATACCTTTATCATTATATAATAACCTTTGTCTCTTTTCATAGTTTTTCAATTAGAGTTTATTTTATCTAAGTATAGCTATTCCTGCTCTTTTTGGGCTAATATACATGGAATATCTTTTTCTGTCTTTTCACTTTTAGTCCATGTGTCTTTATAGCTGAGGCAGCATACAGCTGAGTATTGTTTTTTAATTCTTTAAGCCACTCTGTGTTTTAGTTGTACAATTTAGTCAATTTACTTTCAGTGTTATTATTGATAGGTGAGATGTTAGTATTTTCATATTGTTACTTATTTACAAGTTATTGTGTAACTCCTCTGTTTCTTCATTCCTTACTGTCT
Source organism: Mandrillus leucophaeus (assembly GCF_000951045.1). NCBI lineage: Eukaryota > Metazoa > Chordata > Mammalia > Primates > Cercopithecidae > Mandrillus > Mandrillus leucophaeus. Next base: position 233,941 of record NW_012107219.1, read on the forward strand.
TCTTTTATGCTTAAGTGATTTTCTCTGGTAGTAGTTTTGATCTGTTGCTTTTTATTTTTAGTATATCTTTTATAGGTTTCACTTTGTAGTTACCATGAGGCTTACAAAAATAGTCTATATTTATAACAAGTATTTAAATGTCATACCCACTTAACTTTCATTACAAAAATGTTAAAATGTAAAGCACAAAACAAAACTACACAATAACTTTCTTCTCTCCCCAGATTTAAAATTTTTTATATTTCTATTTACACTTTTGTATTCACCATCTCCTTAATAAAAGGTTGTGTTATTATAATGTTTAGCAGTCTTATCTTTTAGTCTTCCTATTTAATATGTAAGTCATTTAAAGGCCATGATTATAACATTATTATAACATCACATTAGTGTTCAATAATTTTTGTTTGAAGAAATTTCTTTAGCATTTTTTTTGTAGGACCAGTCTGACAACAATAAATTCCCCAGCTTTTATTTGTCTGGGAAAGTCTTTCTCTCTCTTTCATTTCTGATGAATAACATTTTTGGGTACAGTATTCTTAGTTGACATATTTCTGTCCTCAGCACTCAGAATATGTTATCCCACTCCCTCTTGAAAAACCTGTTGCCAGGTGTTTTGAATCTCCCTTACATGTTATTTGCTTCTTTTATCACTGTCTTCAGGATCCTTTCTTTGTCACTGACCTTTGTGAATTGTGTTATATTATGTCATGCAGTATTCTTATCTGGGTTGAATCTGGTGACATTTGAAGTTCCTGTTTCTGGATATTCATATCTTTCTTCAGATTCAGAAAGTTTTCTATTATTACTTATTTGAATAAATTTTCTAGCCCTCCATCTTTCTCAATTATCTCTTTAACTTCAACAGACCAAATATGTGCAATTTTGATGTTATCCCATAGATCCCATGAACTTTGCTTATTCTTTTTCACTCTTTTTTTTCTTTACTCTTCTCTGTGTATTTTCAAATTGTCTGTCTTTGAACTCACTGATTCTTTTTCGTGTTTGATCAGTTCTGCTTTTGATATTCTCCATTACATTTTTTTATTTAATTAATTGTATTTGTCAGCTCCAGGATTTCTGGGTTTTTTTTAATTATTTCAATCTCAGTTAAATTTTTCTGATAAATATCTGAATCAATTCTTTATATTTTATTGATGTTTACTAAGCTTCCTTAAAATAGCTACTTTGAATTATTTGTCTGAGAGATCATACATCTCCATCAATTTAGAGTTAGCTCCTGGTACCTTATTTTGTTCCCTTGATAAAGTCATATTTCCCTGAACTTTTCTGATGCTCATGGGAGTGTGATGATGTCTGCTCATTGATGGATTGCTTTAGTTTTCACAGTCTGGCTTTTTTTGTGCCTTTCCTTCTCCAGAGGGCCTTCCAGCAATACTAAGCCTACTGACTACTGTGTTCCCTGAGCTTGTGATCATCACAGCCATCTTAGCACTACAGGACACTTTAAGCCCAGGGTTGTTGTGAGTGTCACTAGGCTTCCAAGGTATGTGACTTTCCATCCCAGATGGACATGGGAAAGACATAAAGAGGATATTGGAGCTGTATGTGAATGCTGGAGAGGGACTTGAGTTGAGATGACTGTTGTAGTGGCCAAGCAGGTCTCTGCACAGTGACGAACATTTTAAAATTGGAGATCTCATTAAAGAATGACCAGTATTCTGACTTATCTTCACAATTAAAGATCTGGAGAAAGTGGTATCTAATGTCTGCCACTTGGCAGGTATTTCTGGAGGTAGACTGAAATCCATTTAGCTTTACCAACTGCCTGAATTTTGAATGAAGTCTTCTAAAATTCTATAAAATATATGTAGAATTGATGGCATAGCTATTTTTTTTCACATAAACATGCACCCTTCCCCAAATAAAGCTCATATCTAGGCTATCATGAGAAAAATAATTTTACAAAGCTTTTAAAATCATTCATAATCATTTATATATTTTACAAAAAGAAAACAGGAGAGCTAGAGATAATGTGTTATTTATAATTACCTAGCAAGTTAATGTATGAAACGACATTTCTGGAGTCTGCATGACCTACTACCCTGTAAACTGTTTTACATGATAAAAATAAGGCTGGAATACTAACAGTAAAAGAGGTGGTGATCCCAGTGAGACACTGACATAAATAAAAATAAGGGAGAAGTGGGTTCTTTAAATGAAAGTGTAGTTTATATTTACTATTATGCTAAGCCTGGGGTTTAGCTTTAAAGTACTGTACCACAGTGCTATTTGTTATTATTCATGATACAGTCCCATAACCTTTAGAGTTTATAAATTATGTTTCCATATGTGACCTTACTTGACTCTCCATAACTCAGTGAGATGCACTTTATTAATCCTCATTTCACAGATGATGAAAAAACAAAGCTGAAAACCTAAAGGATTTTTGGAAATAAGTAACTCACTTTAAATGTGAGAAGGAGTATATCAGAGAAGTGAATCATGCCAAGGAAATGAAGAGACACAAGTGGTGGAATCTGCGCTACAACCCCAGCACACCTTCTAAGTCTGAATCTCAGCCCATGTATTACCCGCTACAATTGTCTCTCTAATGGTATTGAATTAATCAAGGGGTCAATTTTACAATAGGCAAAAATATAGATCAAAATATCCATTCATGATTTGCAGTGTACTTACCACTTGCTGATCATTGTGCTTGTCTTATATCATCTTTCTAATCCTCAGTTCTGCTTTATAATGTAAGAATCATGGTTGTCATTTTATACATAAGTCAAAAGAAGACTCCAGAATTATGCATTTAGTGTCAGACTCAGAGCTTGGATACTGATCTATCTGAATTTAAAGCTTATGGTCAGAGTCAGCTGCCAGTTTTGAGTTATATCTCCCTTAAAGAAAAACATTTGTCAACCACCTAACAGGATGTGGTCAGGGCAATTTTATAAACAGTCTTCATCAGGAGTGATTTCTTGCTTGTCTTTTCAGCCTCTACCGGACAGTTATTGTAGAAGATGTTCTGGTGATCCTTGAAGAACCTTCCTCTCTTTTCATGACCAAGACTCAAATTCTCCCAGCTTCCAGGACTGTAGTCTCTTGATGACTTATAGCTGAGTCTGTCCCTGGAATCCACCTTCTGCAGAAGGGAGTTGCATCACCCAAATGTACACTCCTTGCACAGAAGCAAGCTGCAGCCAACGTCTAGTTGATACAAAGGTAAAATGGCCCAGGATACATATGTCATTTAAGGCCATCTCAAGGGCCTATTCCAACCCCAGAACTCTGTATGTGACCAGCTGAGCCCTTTGTTGTAGCTATATCACGTTTCAATGCCTCTAAACCGTTCTACTTCTCTCACTACTTAGTGGCATGATTCCTGAGAGCACTTCCTAATGAACTTCTCACACGCACATTTTCAATTTAGAGTCTATTCCATAGAGAACATGACCTAAGAGACTTTGAAATGTGAGTGGACTAAAGAAACTGAATCTAAATGGTATTTTGGAGCTGCATTACTTGTTGACTGGCTGCCATAAAGGCCCTTCCCGTTGGTGGTGGTTGGATTACTAACAGGCTCTTGCAGGCTGTAACATTGCAAACACAAAAATTTTCAGGCTATAACGTGGAATGAGAACCAGTAGAAGGGAATACAGTCTTTTCTGCAATATCTCAGGTATTTGAATTCAGTGAAGAAAAGTAATTGTAAGAAAAATGGACTGAATGACTCTCACTAAGTGCTTTGAAAGTGTTGAAACAAGTCAGTAAAAGGCCTATGGTCGTTAATCAATAATTCAAGAAAATATGTGGAAAACAGACAGCTTCCTTGGCACCATATAAAGAGATTCACCTCTCTTGGAGTTAGAGCACATGTATGTAAAGACTGGGATAAAACGTAGTTATAAAGGTAATGGAACCCTGAGAAGGTTGAATTTTCAGTCCCCTGTAAGGCTGCTATGCCAAGGTCAGAGGCCTGATGAGGAAGAAGAAATGTGACTCAGAGACTTGATAGAGAGATATCTGGATGACAGCCCTCAGAAACCTTGAATATTAAGATTCTTCTGAACACTCTGCATGGATGCAGGCTAGTGATGCTCCTTTACTTAGAAACAATACAGAGACATCTGACCTACATGACAGCACACGTGCCCCTTCAGGATTTACTTTCATTTCTCCCCCTAATGCCCAGCAAATAACTAGAACTCCACTCACTCTGACCAAAAGTGCTGGGTCTGAAAAGGGAGAAATGAAGCTCCTGTTGAACGTGCTTCAAAATCCAAGCAACATGGACCTGTGGCAGCTGGGTGAGTGTGCTTTCAGACTGGATCCTTAATATGCAAATGTGAGTAGGAGCAGAACATAAAGTTGAGTGAGTGAGTTTATCAACATGAGAGCACTCTCAGGACAAAGGGAATTTTGTACCCTGGCAGAGTTCTTGGAGGTGGTATGATCACATGGCTAGGATATCATGAAGACTTGGGGAAAGTGATGGTCCATACTAAATAAAGTGCAAACTCCAAATCTGCTATGGCAGACCATAGAAAGAGGGATGGATCAAAAGACGTAGTAATGCTGGAGTGGGTATTCTTTATAAGGTCAGAAACCCAGCAGTCAATTCTCCTCTGAAGAAAGGCCCTAAAGACATTGTTTACCAATGCAATGTCAATATGCTGGTGAGGGGGGCACCAACGTCACTGGGAAGCTTATAGGTGGCTCTTGTCTTTGTCGGAGATACTGTTATAGACTTGGCTTCCTGAAAACAGTAGAGATAAGATTCCAAATAATAGAGATGAAGTGGTGACACATACCCATTAAAAAACCAGGTAGGTGTAATTATCTCAATAAGTTGCAAGGTTGGTGGGGCAGCCAGAAAGATCTGAGCACAGTGGCTCACATCTGTATTCCCAGGACTTTGGGAGGCCAAGGTGGGCAGATCACTTGAGGCCGGTTTTTTGAGACCAGCCTGACCATCATTGCAAAATCCTGTCTCTACTAAAAATACAAAAATTAGCCAGGCGTGGTGCACATTCCTGTGATCTCAGCTACTTGGGTGACTGAGATTCAAGAGAATCACTTGAATCCAGGAGGCGGAGGTTGCAGTGAGCCGAGATTGTACCACGGCACTCCAGCCCAGGTCCCAGAGTGAGACTCTATTTAAAAAAAAAAAAGACCTGACCCACTGAGAGTTATTGAGATAATTAATAGAACAGGGCGATTTCAGGGGCAAGTGAGGTAGGTCGATGTCTGGAAAGGTTATTGCTCAATTTATAGTACCAAAATAAATAAAACTGGATCAGTACACTGGTAAAAAGTAAGAATCCTTCACCATTTCCAGATATAAGGCAGTTTTCAAACCAGAATTCATAGACTGAAAGGAAAACCAAGTCCTCATGAGGAAGGACCTGAAATATCATGGAAACATGTGTCAGTTCTCTTTCCAATCATGTATCAAAGTTGATAACTTATTCGGTTAACTTTACAGCGGAAATAAATAAGAGCCAGGTAACACACAGAATGTTGGCCAAGTTTTGGCTCACAAGGAATGCACTAGGCCCACAAACCTACCCAGTGATCATTACTTGTGTTTCTACATATATCACTGGATGGACATGCTTGGTAGTTGAAAGAAACATCAGTTCCTTGACCTCTAGAATAAATAGTATTATATTAGGAAAGGCCAAGTGAAAGTATCTGACACTCTCTCTCCTTAGTCAAAATAGTAAATAAAAAATAACATTTTATCATAGGAGGAATGGTGGAGATTACTCGCTACTCTTAAAACCTAAAGCAGGGGTCCCCAGCCATGGACACATGCTGATCTGTGGCCTGTAAGGAACGGGGCCGCACAGCAGAAGGTGAGCAGAGGGTGGGTGAGCAAAGATGCATGAGTATTTGCAGCTGTTCCCCATTGTTCACGTTATCACCTGAGCTCCAGCTCCTGTCAGATCAGCGGCGGCATTAGATTCTCACAGAAGTGGGAGCTTATTGTGAACTGCACATGCAAGGGATGTAGGCTGTGCACTCCTTATGAGAATCTAACTAATGCCTGATGATCCGAGGTGGAACAGTTTCATCCCGAAACCATCCCCCACACCTCCAATCCTGGTCCGTGGAAAAACTGTGTCCATGAAACGGGTCCCTGGCGCCAAAAAGGCTGGGGACCACAAACCTAAAGTGTGCAGGGATTGTAGTCTTCATTATAGTCTCATTTAGTGAAAATCCGGAATGACCTTGCAGGATAGCAGGGACTACTGAGAACACTCACAAGTAGTCGATCCTATTGTAGCTTTTGTGCCAGATATGGCCTCCTGACTGGAACATATTAGTTAAAATTCAGGTACATGGTATGCTGTCATTGGTTTTGAAAACACGTTTTCCTATACCTATCATAAAGGAGAACTACATGCTGTTAACATTCATATAGACAGTATATGTTTATAGCCTTTCCCTAGAGCTATGTTAACTCTTGCATTCTCTGTTACAGTATACTCTGAAGCGACCTGGGACACTCAAATATATTGCAAAACATCACATGTGTCTACTATATTAAAGGTATCATAATACTGGGAACAAATTTGCAATAAGTAAAAGTTTTTTGAAGACTCTTATACTCCCAAAGGTGGGAAAGAAATGCTACAAAGATTCTCAGATCTACTGCACCAGTGAAGTTTTTATCACTCCAGTCATGCTCTTTTCTGAGACGTCCATTCCAGTGTAGATGTCAAATTATTGCATCTCACATCTTTCATCATGAAGAAACAAACACAATGCCTGATAAACCACATTGGGCTCCCAGGTATCAGGGAATTCTGAGAATACTGCTCAGGCCAATTTTCTGATCAATATGAAAGACTACAAACTTTGAGTGGAGTCCAGTGTAGTAAAAGGTTTTGTAGCAGATCAAGGCTCTGATGCAAGCAGCTTTGCCATTGAATTACATGCCCCTGCATACACTATGATAGCTACGGATGGAAAAGATGTCATGTGTGACTTCTGGCAAGCCACAATAGGTGGCCATCGGTCAGAATTGTGGTCATCTAAAGATTTTCCTGGGGTTTGAAAATTCACCTCAAATCTGACTTCCATGGTTGTTAGTGTAACACACTTTCTCTCAGGCTGTTCAAACACGGGTCTCAGGTATTTTATTGTATTTTGTTTTATTTTTTATTTTTGCCAGATAGGCCTCTCCAAAGGCTGAGTGTCATGAACACATGGGGGTTCATGTGTTTTATGTGTTCATGTGTTTTATTATTTCAGAGTGAGTAGCTGAAGAGTAAGTAGCATGCACCCAAGACAGAAACCAATGCCTTTTTATAACTCCATATCAAAAATTATGTCCCACCAATTCAACTGTATTCTATTCATTTATTCATTAAGCATCATTAAGAACAACCCACATTCAAGAGGAGAGGATTGTATCAGGACATGACATCAAGAGACAGAGATTGTCGAGGGCCATCTTACAGGCTGCTCACCACTGGTGCTGTGTCCCCAGTAGGTAGAATACGCAGGAAAATAAACCAAAAGGTAGAAATAGGAGTGGTCCTACTTATCATCTCCCTTGTGATCCACTTCGGAGGATTTCTGCTTTTCTCTTTCTATAACACTAGGCTCTGTGGAGCAAAAGGTCTGGATTTCTCTAGGAAGATTGCTCCCATCAGGCAATTGTACAAGAATATCTTCAAACCTTAATCTGTAGCTATTTTATGGACATTGTGGGCTTCCTGTTCCCTCAGAGCTGTAGGCAAGTGGCAGTGTCATCAACCTGGCCAAGGTAATTGACCCTGATTATCAGGGCTATTGTTCTACAGTGGTGTGGGAATGAGAGAATGTGTTTATCACTGAGGTGACCCACTAGTGTATGTCTTGATCTGTGCCCAGTTTTGATGATCAACAAGTATTAAAGCTACAGCCAAAGGAGAACATGATCAATAGTTCAGGACCCTAAGGAAAAGGGTGTGTGTTACCTCTACATGTATGCCATGTAGAATGGCAGAGCTGCTATCTGAGGATAAGGGGTGCCTAGAATGAATAGTAAAGAAGGGATGGGATGCGACTGTTTGGGCTGCAGCTCATCCCACTTTTGAAAGGTTGCCCAGGAAAAGAGACTAATATGATCCTGCAGCATTCCTGGTGAGGTGAACTTATTTTATAAAGCAAGTAGAAGTAAGTGGTGCAAGAGACAGACTGTACCTGTTGCTATGGTGTGCTATAAAGAATCCTCAGCTGGGTGTGGTGGCTCACTCCTATAATCCCAGCACTTTGGGAGGCCGAAGCGGATGGATCACCTGAGGTCAGGAGTTCATGACCAGCCTGGCCAATATGGCAAAACCCCATCTCTATTAAAAATACACACACACACAAATAGCTTGGTGTGGGTGTGCACACCTGTAGTCCCAGCTCCTTGGGAAGCTGAGTCAGGAGAATCGCTTGAACCCGGGAGGTGGAGGTTGCAGTGAGCCAAGATTGTGCCACTGCACTCCAGCCTGGGTGACAGAGCGAGACTCCATCTCCCAAAAACAAACAAATAAACAAACAAAAATCCTCATACACTCTACAGAAGCAAAGCACCCTTTTCTCCAGCCACTGCAAGAGTTTTTTGCTAATGATTCACAACAGATTTTCTTCCTTACAATTGCTAGTGACCAGAAGTTACGGAAACAGATTTACTGCCCCTCCTTGGAGAGTAAGGGGCTTGTATCCAGTGACTTTCCAATGTGGACTATGGATGCCTGAGCTACTTGATTCAATTTGAATTATTTTAAGGGTCCATCCTAGCTCCTGAGCTTTCCATGGGATCAGCTGAGGCTTTTGTTGCAACCACATGGAAATTTAACTTCTTTCCATCCAGTCTTAATGAATGTTGTTGCTGAGTAAACTCTTTAGTAAATTTCTGGCATACAAATTACTCTCTCAGTTTCTGTTTTCTGAGGAAACCCGATCTGAGACAGTTAGATTAAAATTTCACTGTTTTTTTTCCCCCAAATGTATTAAAATTAAACATCTTCAGAGCATTGCATTGTCCATGTCTATTCATCCTTCATTCCACAGAGTAACCCACCCAATAGACAACTGGGAAACATTTGTTCAATAAACATGTGTTTTGTTTGTTTGTTTATTTGTTTTTTTGTTTGCTTTTAAAGAGAGACTTCATGCCATTTATTAACCCCTTGGATTATGGCCCCTTTACTAATGTCCTGGAACCTAAGAAAGTAACACTTTTGTTTGTTTGTTTGTTTGTTTGAGACGGAGTCTGGCTCTGTCACCCAGGCTGGAGTGCAGTGGCGTGAGCTCGGCTCACTGCAAGTTCTGCCTACCGGGTTCATGCCATTCTCCTGCCTTAGCCTCCCGAGTAGCTGGGACTATGGGCGCCCACCACCACGCCTGGCTAATTTTTGTATTTTTAGTAGAGACGGGGTTTCACCATGTTAGCCAGGGTGGTCTCGATCTCCCGACCTTGTGATCCACCCGTCTCGGCCTCCCAAAGTGCTGGGATTACAGGCGTGAGCCACCGCGCCAGGCCAAAAGTAACACTTTTAAAAACAGAAACACGTAAAAGCAAAATATTACATATGTTCTCAAGGGGTAAATTGAACCACTTATGCTTATCTTTGGTCCAACTAGAAGCACTTTGATTCCAGGTTACTTAAAGATGATTCCAAAAGTTGTAATCAATGAAATAATGGTATAAAGATAAGGGGCAGAAGCAGTGGACAAGACACAGAAGGGGAATAGAGCAGATATGATGAGATGCTTGCTGCTTCTGAGAGGCTCAGTGCAGCCTCTTTTCATAGCAGTATTTGCAAACGTGCCTGGCAAAAATATCATTTTAAAACTCAGAGCACTATGGTCAAGACCTAGGGAAAACCTTCACAGGGGAAGACTTCAAATCTGTATTTTGATAATCTCTGGTGAATCTTATCATCAAGCATGTTGGCAACAACTGTATTTGAAGAAGTCATGCTTAACGACTGCCAATGAGATAATAAGAAGGAGGGAAAATACAACATCAGGAGCAGTCTTGGGAGACAAACCAGATAGTCTTTCTGGAGAAGTCTATGCACATACATATGAAGAAACGAAACAAAGGTTACTCCATGAGAAGTCTGGACAGGATACAAGAAGGCATAAGAAAGCGTGTGCTTTGTGAGGCTGGGCCAGTCGGGTCGGTTCTTTTCTCTGGGCCTCGTTTCAGCAGCCTTAAGGGTGTTCTTGCACTCAGGGTTTCCTAAGTGTCCTTTCATGTCCAAGTTTTTGTGATCCTCTCTTGAATGTCATTTTGTTTCTAGGTGTTTAAAGGTCAGTACTGAAGAAAGCGCCTGGCTAGTTATTCACTGATTATTGTTTCGGATCCTTAAGAGTTGTTTCTCTTTTCTTTAAAATGAATTTAATATACCTATATGACACAGGTTTTTTTTAATTATACTTTAAGTTCTAGGGTACATGTGCACAACGTGCAGGTTTGTTACATATGCATACATGTGCCATGTCGGTGTGCTACACCCATTAACTCGTCCTTTACATTAGGTATATCTCCTAAAGCTATCCCTCCCCCGTCCCCCGATCCCACAACAGGCCCCGGTGTGTGATGCTCCCCTTCCTGTGTCCAAGTGATCTCATTGTTCAATTCCCACCTATGAGTGAGAACATGCGGTGTTTGGTTTTCTGTTCTTGAGATAGTTTGCTGAGAATGATGGTCCAGGTTTTCTACTAATAGCTAATAATTAACTATCACTTGTGTGTACCAGGCTCTGCACTAAGGGCTTTAAATTTTACAACTCAGTTAATGCTCACAGGAACTCTTGAGTTAAATACTTTTTGTCTTGTTTTGTTTCGTCATTTTACAGGTAAGCAAACTATGTCTTAGAACAGCAATCCCTGATCTTTTTGGCACCAGGACCAGTTTCATGGAAGACAATTTTTCCACTAACAAGTTAGGTGGGGATGGTTTTGGGATGATTCAAGCACATTTCATTTATTGCGCACTTTAGTTCTGTTATTATTGCATTGTAATAACTAATGAAATAATTATACAACTCACCATAATGTAGAATCAGTGGGAGCCCTGAGCTTGTCTTCCTGGAGCTATGTGGGGTAAAGAAAGATCAGACTGTTACTGTGTCTATACAGAAAGAAGTAGACATAAGAGACTCCATTTTGTTCTGTATTTGAGATGCTGTTAATCTGTGACCCGACCCCCAACCTTGTCCTTGCAAGAGACATGTGCTGTGGTGACTCAAGTTTTAACGGATTTCGGGCTGTGCAGGGTGTGTTTTGTTAAACAAGTGCCTGAAGGCAGTATGCTTGTGAAAAGTCATCACCATTCTCTTAATCTCAAGTATCCAGGGACACGTACACTGCCAAAGGTCGCAGGGACCTCTGCCTAGGAAAGCTAGGTATTGGCCAAGGTTTCTCCCCATGTGATAGTCTGAAATATGGCCTCGTGGGAAGGGAAAGACCTGATCGTCCCCCAGCCTGACACCCGTGAAGGGTCTGTGCTGAGGAGGACTAGCATAAGAGGAAAGAAGGCCTCTTGGCAGTTGAGATAGAGAAAAGCATCTGTCTCTTGCCCACCCCTGGGCAATGGAACATCTTGGTGTAAAACCGGGATGTTCTGTTTACTGAGAAAGGAGAAAACCGCCTTAGGGCGAAAGATGGGACTTGCTAGCGCAATGCTGCTCTTTATGCACTAAAAAGGTTTATGGAGATGTTTACATATGCATATCAAGGCACGGCACTTTTCCTTAAACTTAGTTATGTCACAGAGATCTTTATTCATATGTCTTACCGCTGCCCTTCTCCCTAGGATGATCCTATTATCCTGCCACTTCCCTTTTTCTAAGATGGTAAAGATAATGATCAATAAATCCTGAGGGAACTCAGAGACCGGAGCAGGTGTGGGTCCTCTGTATGCTGAGTGCCAGTCCACTGGGCCCACTTTTTCTTCCTCTATACTTTGTCTCTGTGTCTCATTTCTTTTCTCAAGTCTCTCCTTCCACCTAAAGAGAAACGCCCACAGGTGCGGAGGGGCAGGCCACCCCTTCAAACTAGATGGTTCCACTGGGGGTGATGGGAGACAGAGACAGATCATTAGGGCATTAGATTATCATAAGGAGCACGCAACCTAGATCCCTTGCATGTGCAGTTCACAATAGGGTTCACGCTTCTATGAGAATCTAATACTCCCACTGATCTAACAGAAGGTGGAGCTCAGTGATGAGAAGCAGCTGAAATGCCCACAGAGCTTTGCTCACTCGCCCACCACTTACTTCCACTGTCCAGCACGGTTCCTAACAGGCCACAGGGTGGTACCACAAGAAATCATTTATTTCCATAATAAATCATGAGAAAAGTTCTTGTCATTGTACCACATACACTAAGCTAGGCACCTTACATATTTTGCTTCACTTCATGTTCATGCCTGCATGTAACTGGAGTATCATTTATACTTTTTTAGAGATCAACAAGTGATACTAAAATAAATTAGTGAGATTGCACAAGTTCTTGCAATTGAAACTAGAATTTGAAAACACGTCTTAGAAACCCCAAGGCCAATGTGAATTCTGCTATACCAACTTCTATAACATGAGATACGTAGTTTAGATCTGTCCAATTCCTGATACATTGCAGGACTCAATAATCATTCATTCTTGCCTCTCTCCTATATCAACCCCCAATAACAGACTCCCATCTACTGAGGAACTCTTGGTTGATATTTGAGACAATGTGTAGAAATGAGGTACACAGGATCTCAATTATGTATGGGTTTAGGGGTATATGGCAACTTAGGGCAGCTGTTTTACTTTGAATAATTGTGAAGGTTGATTTTATTTTTTGCATTAATTACAGAATGTTGTTTAGTTTTGGACCTATTCAGAAGAAGTATATAGTCAAGGAATAAGACTCAAATCTATTGATACATTTGGGTGAATACTTTCCATATAGCACACGGGCAGAATTTTTTTAATTGAAAAGTTATTGTCATAGAGAATGAGTGGATTTTTCTGCTCTTCCAACCCCTTCAATATGTGGGCTTGCTGATATTAGAAAGGCTGTTGACATTTATCAGTCACACATGTTTCTATGTGGCACATTTAGAATCTGTAAATCATCCTTGCCCTCTAAAATATATATTTTTGTTGTTGTTCTTGATTAACAGGCATTTTCTTATCTCTAAATTAGTACTGTCTTGTTACATTTGTCCATAGATTACATTCACCCTTCAGGCCCCACTAGCCTATCAAAAATGTTTCCCCTTATCTGATCCCTGAAAGCATTTTACCTGTGGCAATTTCTTCCTGGGAAATCTATTCATGATATCAAAATATTGTGGCTGTAACTATAGCTCACAAAAAAACCATAAAAATGAATGTGACCTTTTATTGGCGCAGCTTTCTCTCTTTGTCCTTTCTTTCTTCCCGTATGTAATTACCGTTAGAGCCCTGTGCACATAGATGCTGGGCATGTTGGCAATTAACTTTTGTCAAAAGCTACCCCTAGCAATAATATATAAATGAGCCAAATTTTTAATTCAACAGGATAGTAAATAGTAGTTAGTTTCATACTGCTTATGGCAGAGGGAAGTGGAAAAGACATAGAATTTGGAATTGAACAAATGTAAGATTAAATTCTAGTGTGTTTTAGGGAGAAAAAGTATACCTTTTGAGAAGTAAAATGTCTCATTATACAAAGTCTTCTAAGCTTGTGTTTAGATAACAATTGGCCTAGATTTGCATAGTTGTATAGGTTTAATATTCCAACTATGTTTACTGTTGTTACCTGAGAGTATGATCAAATTTTAAAGGTACATCTTTGTGGAAATACATTCTTCTTAGGGACCTTGTACCTAATCCTCAGCTTAAAGATTTTCTGTTTTGTGAATACATCTTTCTGATATATTACATCATACATATTGATCTGCCATATTGACTATCTTTTAAAGCTAATATGATGCATTGTTAAATAAAGTTATCAGGTAGAGTAGCATAGTAACTCTACAATAGTCAGGGAGAAATATTGGCAGTGATTAAACATGCAATTGCTTTCAAGAAAAAAAAAAATGGTTTCATTCATGGACTTCTGCCTGAGAGCACCACTTCTTGTAGCCTTGCCTTTAAAAAAAGTAAAGAGAATAACTTAACATTAACTAATATTGACTTCAAGGGGAGTGATATTTCTCAAAAACAGAAAGTTCAAAGCCTGGTGTCACATTGCTTGAAAATTAGTGTTGACAGGCCCAGATGCCCACATCTACACTGCATGTTCTGCTGCAGAAAATATCCATGGAAATCATGGCCAAGCAGTATCATTTCTGCATCCACTTGGACCGTGTGCTTTTAATAAACGGTGCATCTGTTTAGAAGGGTAACGGGACAATAGTGATGTATTTTAATGACATACAAGTTATATTTTTTCATAGTTTCCTTTTACAACCATAGCCAATACATCATTTAGACCCCTGCTTCGTAAAAAGAAAAAAAAAAAAGCCACATGTAGAAGTCTCCCTCAATTTGTCTTCTCTTTTCTACCATATCATCACCTATTATTCCCATCTGTCTCTCTCAGAGGGAAGATGTGTCTGATGAGAGTCAGTGTAGCAAAAGTCTATGAACTTGAGGACAAACAGATCTGATTCTCATATTGGCATTTCTCTTTATAAGTTGAATTAATTTTGATTTGTTATCCAAGTTGCTGAATCTCATTTTCCTCATCTTTCAACTAGGGATAAATATATGACAGTGTAAAGACACTTAGATATGTGTCTTTGAAAAATCACTTCCCATATATATAAAGGGCTCAGTCATGGTAAGAGTAGTAACGCTAATAATTATATTAGGAGAGATGGCTGTCCAATTAACAGGTTCATTTAGAAGCAAGTCTCTAAATTGCATAACTAAGTATGACTAAGCATATTTCATAGGAACCTATGAAATGTCAGTATGACCGTATTATACTGACATTTGTTATTCTTGTGTCTTTAAACCCATTCTGTCTTAGACTCTTTGGGGCTTCACAGTATCCATTATTCCTTCCCTTCTTGTGACTTTTGCTTGTTTCTTCCTCTTAATTTTCAAACATTCTACATTGTTTATGTTACTTTCAGTTGATACCTTATCTCACTTCCTGCTGACGACAGTCTTTGAAAAAGGTGCCTCTGCTTGCTCCCTTTTAAAAAAAAAAGTCAGTTTTACATTTGTTTGCTCCAAGAGATAGCATTGCTTTCCAAATACCACCCACTTGTCTACAGCTTCAAAATGTATTTGCTCATGCTCCCACCTCTACTAATCTCTGGCAAATCTTTCCTAATTAACTATCTAGATTAGCAATTAACAATCAACAAATGGATGTCCTCTAGACACTTCCAACTCACCAAGACCTACCTGATAATAAGCTATTATCTCTGAGGATGATCCTTGACATGTCTGTCATCCAAACAATTACTCCTCAACCCCTCAACCTCTCCTGTTTTCTCAGCCTCAAAATTGTGGTCAAACACATTAAATCTATTTCTACTTGCAGAATGTCTATGATGTCTCTCCTTTCCTTTTCATCTGTAGAGGTGTTGCCTCCTTTTCTTTTTTTAAATTGTAGTTTCAAAGGGTACATACACTGCTGTGCTACACAGGTATATTGTGTAATGCCAAAGTTTAGGCTTCTGTTTAAACTCTCACCGAAATTGTGAGCATAGCACCCAATGGGTAGTTTTTCAACCCTTGTCCTCCTTTTACCCTCCCCTCTTTTGGAGTCCCCAATGTCTAGTGTTTCTATCTTTATATTGGTGCATACTCATTGTTTAGCTGCCACATATAAGTGAGAACATGCAGTATTGGATTTTCTGTTTCTGCATTAATTCACTTAGGATAATGGCCTCTAGCTGCATCCATGTTGCTACAAAGAACATAATTTCATTCTTTCTGTGACTGCATAGTATTCCATGGTGTGTATATACCATATTTTCTTTATGAAGCCCCCAGTTGCTGAACACCTAGGTTGATTTCATGTCTTTACTTTCTTGAATAGTGTTGCAATAAAAATACCTGCACGCATATGTTTGTCCCCCTCTTCCACCTTTGTATTTTTGTTCAGTCTCCTCTGTGTTATTATCTTCTTGCTAAAATCACAAATCTTACAATTTGAAAATATCTCTTTCTTCTTAGCAATCCATACTCTCAAAGCAACGTAGCATACTTATTTTTGTCTATATTTTTTCATTTTTTTCTAGAGTACATAGCTCTTTAATATTATAAAATAGATTTAATTGATATTATTTATTTTAAATAGTTTGGGGTCAAAAGGTTTGTTCAAAATTTCTCTTACTCCTGAACAATTGCACAAGTACAATTGTAAACAAAAATCAATTGTGATTAAATTGAGCATTTGTAACAAATAGTAAAAAACAACTTTAAATAGTCACTATGTATCTTTTTAAACCAATTTCAATGTGATTTGGCCCATGGATAAAAGCTACAGAGCTAGAGGGTTATATTAAGTGGAATTTCTGATCCATATACTCCTCTTTGTTATTCTATTATTGTTTATTCATATTCATCTCTAGTATGCCACAACAATATTCATCTAGCCAAAAACACATTAAATATATGCTACAAATATTTATTTGAGGAGTTAAACTTCTATGATTTCCTAGTGGGGTACATGGAGAATCCAAAGAGCAAGCAAATTTGGTTGTGAAGAAATATTATAATTTTGGAATTCTCTTAGAGCTGGGGGACAGGTGAGAATATCAGACTCACAGAGGTTCCAAAACACGTTGCCAAGACACAAAAGCCAGCCCAGTTTGTATATGCGGGGAACAAGGGAGCTACCCCCTAGAATATTCACGGACCTTCCTCTAGACTCTGTCCCTACCCCAGCCCCTACTTACTGCATGAATTTTATTATTTTTTCCTCAACTGCATTAGAGTCGTTGCAAAACATCTATTATTGTCTTGCTAAACATCTGGTGCATGCAAGTAAAAACAGGCACACAAAAATATGTTGGCTTTGGTCTTAAATGGAAAGAGGCAGTTGTTAGGCTGCACAGAGCGGTTTGTTGTTAGGATACTATCCAGCCTTTCATAATATAGCTTTTCTTTCTTGCATTCATTCATTCAAAATAATGTAAATAGCACCTTCTATGTTCCACTAACTGCACTGTCCAAAGTGTCAATTTATAGAAAAACAGAATCTGGACATAGGCTGTGTAAAGTGTACAATATGGTAAAAGAGAAAGAAACAGCACTGCAAGCCTTTCTACTTGCGATTATGTATTTGTCTACTTGTCTGAATAAAGTCTGCCTCCCCCACTAGACATTAAGCCCACGAAAAAGGGGTTTCTCTCTATTTTATTCATCTCCTTGCCTATTAAACAGCACAGTGTCTGAAATACAGATGTTTAAAATATTTAGTATATAAATCATGAATAACTAATTTAGCCAATACTTTTTTTAGTTATTAATAAAAAAAAATTCCTCTAAGTGAAGTTACCTAATGTAGTTATTGCTTTAACAGATAGTTACCCAATACTTTACTTATTTGGAAATTGATAACCAGACACTCATGACTCAGATAATAATATTATTCTCAGGTTCCAGTAAGCACTGATCCTCTTCAGTCAATCAATTTGCTTATCTAATTCTGTCATAGAATCCTGGATTTATCCTTAGAATAAATATGCCACCACACTCTCTTGTAACTAGAAATAGTATAAAAGGTGTCTGCACAGGATATGCATCTTGGATCTTTCCTAGGATGGCATGACCCCATGAGAAGGTATCGCCTAACAGCTTCATTGGCAGATATAGGTCAAGTTTATAGCCCTTAGGAGAGCTGGGAGACTGTGCCACATAGGTAAGCAGAGATACGGCCAGTTGTCCTCTCAGACCCAGGTAAATGTCCTCTACCACATTTGTTGCTAGGAGACAAAAAATAAAAAGTGTTCTCATCCACATCTGGTAACAATTTTTAAATAGAAATAACAGTAAGAAGAATAATGGTAATAATGATATTACCTAAATCAGATAGATGTGTAAGAGATTGTAAAATCATAATCTTTACAATTTCCAAGCCATTGAGTTCCCTGCCTGGACCGAACAAAAACGCAAAAGCATTTTTCAAATATTGTTCAACATGATACCTATTTATATTATTAATATCATATTGTATAAAATAAAATAGCAACTAAAAATTTATGCAGAGAAAATTGTTTCAAAAATCTCATTTGATTATGACCAGAATGTTATCTCACCCAACCATTTTTCCATGATTGAATCTATTCTGATCTCCCAAGAGACTATTTATTCTTTGTGGGAATTCTTTGTGGGAAGCAGGAAAGCATACTATTCACTTCCACTGACAATCCTCCAAATACTGTAAAAACAAAAACAAAAAAACCCAAAACCAAAACCGAACCAAACCAAAATAAACCCATAGGTTGTCTTCAGAACTCATATTCTTACCTCATACTCTGATTGGTTATCTGTTATTAAGAAAAGCAATCTATTGAAAGTTCAGAAGAAAAGAATGTAAAGCTTCTAAAACTATGTATTATTAATGAATCCGCTGGATAAATACACCAAATGCACTGTGGCAGATTTTAAATAGTAGAGAGAAATATAAGTAAGTGGGCAACAAAGTGAAAATAAAGGTGAGATATTTAAGAGCAGTGGCAAATCCAGAGGTGTGAGAGATAATCAAAGGAAGATGCTGCGGGTTGACACCATGGGAAAATGCAAGGGTATAAACTTGGGAAGCTTCTTCTTGTTAAAAAAAAAATCCCGGCCGGCAGCAGTGGCTCACGCCTGTAATCCCAGCAGTTTGGGAGGCAGAGGCAGGTGGATCACAAGGTCAGGAGATCGAGACCACTCTGGCTAACATGGTGAAACCCCGTCTCTACTAAAAATACAAAAAATTAGCTGAAAGTGGTGGAGGGTGCCTGTAGTCCCAGCTACTCGGGAGGCTGAGGCAGGAGAATGGCGTGAACCCGGGAGGCAGAGCTTGCCGTGAGCCGAGATCACGCCCCTGAACTACAGCCTGGGCGACAGTGCAAGACTCCGTCTCGAAACAAAACAAAGCAAACAAACAAAAAACAAAACTTCCCAATGGGCATACAAAGAATCCCTGCAACATGTGCACACACAAATACTCATGCACACTCTTCCAAATCAAATCAAAGAGTGTGTACTATTTCTATCTCTTTCAACTGTGTCAGAAACAGTTGTCCACCTCTAGAGGTACTGCCACTACAGTATTCAAAAGATGAATCTTGACATCTTCATTCTGGATGAATTAGATGCTCAGGTAGATTAAAATGTCGTGAAACTGTGCACCACCACGGTTGTATGTAAACCATTCTATTTTCTGGGTATCAACAGGTTGAGTACCATTGCTGAAATTTTCCTCCGTTTGATTTTAGCTACCGCCTACCTGGTCATAGCTACATATGGCCTTCACAAGTCTCATTTTGCAGTTATAATATTTTGTCATATTTTATTACTGAAGAGATAGAAGAAGGTTGCAGAACTACAATATACAGCCCTTGGGTTCAATGAGGATGAGCATGTTACATTTTGCAGCTTATGAACTTTAAAGAGCTCCTGGTAAAGCATGGGTACAAGCTTCAGGTTGGTTCTCTAGCCCAACGCTTGCTTACCATGATTACATCCCACAATGGCAGGACAATTGAACTTGGCATGTAAACCCTAATGCTGATTCTGGTTCTATGATGTATGTGTTTCAGTCACTGAACATAAAATCTCAGTTTCACTTTTTGATCAAAGAGAGAGAACAAAATTCTTAACTCATAAGAATGTTATGACAGTTGAATTATTTACTAGTTGTAAAACATCTTTTAATTGTTTTATAGGTAAGATATTATTATTCATGCTACAGTTCTTTCTAGATTCTTGTCATGATGATAAGGTTTGCTAGCCCATATATTTTAGGTAAGAACTAGAAAAATTGAGTCTAATCATGTCTTCAGACACTCAACATAGATCTTAGAATTAGGTTTTCTATCTGAAGAGGAAAAAATAGTAACTCTTATTCTCATAATTTTATTTTATTAAAACAATTGTATATTTATGTATTTAACAAATGTTGATCAAGTACTTGTTCTATCCAATTGCCTGTATTAGATTTTACATAAATGTGGTTGTACACATGCATACCCATATGTGTAAATATGCATATACATAAGACATAAATATTTTACTTATGTGTACTTCATATATGCATATTTATGGGTATATGTAAACACAGAAAGGAGAGTGTGTGTATTTGTGTGTATAATTTAATATAGGTACCTCAACACAGCAAGTGTTCAATATATACAATTGTTATTTTCTCCCCATGGTTTGAGAAGATTTAATGCTTCTGGAGCTTAAAGCCAGGTTAGTTAGTTTTTGTGAGACAGGGTTACAATAACATCTCCTATAAATACAGAGACATCAAAAAAAGTGACTGGTCACAAATTTACCTCCTTGTGGAGATGGGGGGTAGCATGAAGACACATTCTGTACACCAAAAATAGCACATCTAAATACACAGCGGTAAGAAACGTATAACACTTTTTTAGTTTACACTGAGATATTTAGTAAAATTGAGCATGTTTACTTCAGTTAAAAGTTGAAAAAGGAGCAAAACTCTTAGTTCTATATCAGCAAACTCAATATTACAGTGGCTTAACTCCTGTGTAAACATTAGGAGCTCAGAAGCCCTGGACTGCAGTGACAGCTTTGCAGTCATCAAGGATGGGGGCTCTCTGTACTTTTCTTTTTTAAGCATCAATTTGTATTTCAAAATTACCACTGGATATCCAGTCATCTCCACATTACAGGAAGGGGGAAAAGAACAGAAGGGCATGAGCTGACTCCTTCTTGAATAAGATGCTTTTGTGGAGGCTTCCAGGTTGCCCCTCGAATTATAGTCAGCCCATATCTAATAGAACACACCTTACTGAAAGGCAGGAGTACGTCTATTTTAACTGGGTGTATTGTTACCTGGATAAAACTATGAATCTGTCATTAAAGACAATAAAAGTTGTTTAGGCAGTTAAAAGTCTTGGGAAAAAAAATACCTTCAGAGATGATGTTGTTTCTAATGGTCACCTACTATACTACAGACGTTTTATGGCCAAAGTTGGAGTCATTGGACCTATGATGTTTCATCTAGTCTCCACACTGAAAATAAGAAACATTTTCATCATTAGAAAGATTAGAAATCTAAATTTTGGAGGTGTTTAAATATTTGTCCAAGATCACATCAGGAGCAAATGACAGCGTCTATTTTTAACCTAGATCTTCCTGAAGCCAAACCCTCATCCTACCACATAACACAGTCTTTGTAAATTAATGCAGGAAAGACTCTGCTCCCATGAAAGGGGCAATACTTTTCAAAAGTGTTGCATAAGTAATAATCTAAATACTCTGCTTTGGCTGATAAGTCATTGAATAATTTCACAGGAGGATAATAATGTATGCCTCCATAAAAACAAAGTTTCGGGTAATTGTAATTTTACTTAACAGCCACTTAACTCATGTTCACTGGAGCATACTTTTCCTAAGTTGCCACTGCATATTTTATAATATTAATTCTGAATATTTTGGTGGTCACGAGGGCTTCAGATTTTCTCAAGAAAGCTGGAGTAATGGGTGTACTGGCACCTTTCAGAGCTCTGGGTACTAAGGTGCTGTAGCAAACAATGTAAAAATGGATGCCTCCTTCAGTCTGTGGCTAGTGTCATCCAAATTTACAGATACAGCCTCTTTCCTAGGACAAGGTTTAATTTCATAGAACTGAAACTATCTTTTCTCTTTCTTGGAAGTATTTGCAAGACCTGGGTCTCTGTTTCCTGTTTCTTATACTCTAAGATACCCTAAAAATACAAGGGCTGTCCCTTCCATAAGGAAGGCAAAGCTTCTCACCTATGCTTTGGAGTTCTTTCTCTTTCACCCTTCTCAA
Organism: Mandrillus leucophaeus; assembly: GCF_000951045.1. Taxonomy (NCBI): domain Eukaryota; kingdom Metazoa; phylum Chordata; class Mammalia; order Primates; family Cercopithecidae; genus Mandrillus; species Mandrillus leucophaeus. The sequence continues at coordinate 255,871 of NW_012107219.1, forward strand.
ACTCCATTGACATTCTCTTCTCTCTCTGTTATATTTAGCCCTTCCTTCTAACTTCCACTTCTTTCAACTAGCTATAACATGCATAAATCTTTCCAATTTGAACACAAGCATCTAAAAAGGTTTCATTGACCCCATATACACCTCCAGCTAGGACTTCTCTCTTCCATTTCACAGTCTACTGTTGTTTTAAATAGGTGCCTCTAACCTCATACTCCATTTCTTCCCCTCCCAGTCTGACTCCAGTAGGAATTCTTCCCCATTACTCAGATAATAGCTCTGCCAAGGTTGCCAGTGACTGCTGTGTCCTTACTTCTTCAATCAAAATTGTTTGATCCTCACATTTCTTGAACCCTAAGCAAGACTTAACCCAACTGATCACTTCCTCCTTTTAACACTTTATTTTCTCTGCTGCCATCTTATCCTACTTTTCTGATTTTTCTTCTAAGTCTCAAGCTACTTCTGTTTGTCTCACTCTAACTCTTCTCTAACAGTTTGTTATTTATTAGTGCCTCTGCAAACTCAATCATAGACCCTGTCCTTCTCAGGATAACTTTATCCACGACCACAGCCTTAGTTGGCATCTGTGCACAGGTGGAAGCCACATTTGTAAGTCAAGCTACTATCTTCTTCCTACACTTTCCTTATTTATCTGGAAGTCATGTAAGATTCAAGGTGTCTAAGAACAGACTCAACATTGTTCATTCTCACATTTGTCCACTTCCAGTATTTAAGGGAAGTCTACCTCCATTTGCTCAGTTGAGGAAATAGATACATTAGTGTTTCTCACTTTCACCTCTCATCAGAATTCAAAAAAGAATTGTTTTATTAAGTTTACCTAAATATATCCCATCTTTTTTTTTTTTTTTTTCCTACCCTCACCAGACCACACTGATCTACATTATCATTTTCTCTCATCTGGATGCCTGCAGTTTTCTCCTAATTGAACTATTCACATTCCCTCCTCTATTTGCAAGGACTCCCTCCTCCTCACCCTTACCCTATTTCCATCTGTTCTCCATAATACAGCCAGGAGAATTTAATCTCATCACAAACCCACACACTGACAATGGCTCCACACTGCTCTGAAGATAAAGACCAAAATGCTGAACACGGCTGCGACTCTCTACTTTCCCCCACCCTCACTTCTCTTGCCCCGTCAGACACCGTCTTCCCTATGCCCACTGGGTGTATTCCAGACATTTGGAATTGATGCTGCAGGGTCCTTTCTATTGCAAAGCTACTGAGACACAGGAGTTCTTCTCCTTTTGGTGTCCTCTTTTCTAACCCACTTCCAACCCAACTTCACCTCATTTATGGACTCTGCCTTGACCTGAAAGATCTTTGCTAAATCTAGGAAGCTTTTCCTACCCTCTGCACTAAGTCAGATCTCACTGTTATACAAAATAGTAGCAAGTGACACTTACTATACTGAAAAACAGGGAAAGGCAGCCCATCTTAACGGACAATACATTTGTTAACAGTGTGCAGGTTCCATGATATAAAAACCTCACAAAGAACAGGGCTACCTTCCTATTTAACATTGTAGGTCTGGTGGAATCACCTTTCTGTTCTTCTCCTGAGGAATTATTGTCCTATCTACTCCTTTTTCTTTTTCAACAGTTTCTGACCAAAATGGCTTTCTCAAATTCAGAGGTTTCCGAAAGGGAAGAGCTGCCTTACTTCCTTAGTTGTGGTGAATTCTTCCTTACTGGCTATGTTTGTCACCCTGCTGAGACTGGTTCCAATGAGCAACCTCTTTCTTTCTTTCTCTCTTTCTTTCTCTCTTTCTTTCTCTCTTTTCTTTCTTTCTTTCTTTCTTTCTTTCTTTCTTTCTTTCTTTCTTTCTTTCTTTCTTTCTTTCTTCCTTTCTCTTTCTTTCTCTCTGTCTTTCTCTCTCTCTTTCTTTCTTTCTCTCTCTCTTTCTTTCTTTCTTTCTCTCTTTCTTTCTTTCTCTCTCTCTCTTTCTTTCTTTTTTTTTTCTTTTTTGATGGAATTTCGCTCTGTCACCCAGGCTGGAGTGAGTGGCACCATCTCGGCTCACTGCAACCTCTGCCTCCCAGGTTCAAGTGATTTTCCTACCTCAGCCTCCTGGATAGCTGGGACTACAGGTGCATGCCAACACTCCAGGCTAATTTTTTGTATTTATGGTAGAGACGGGGTTTCACCGTGTTAGCCAGGATGGTCTTGATCTCCTGACCTTGTGATCTGCCTGCCTTGGCCTCCCAAAGTGCTGAGATTACAGGCATGAGCCACTGCACCCAGCAACTTCTTCTTTCATTCCAAACCCAGTGAGGCCATAATTAGTATTAGTTCTGCTTATACCTTCTAAAATGGAGCAATATTACCTTTAAAATGGCAAAAATTGGTCTTGTGAGGGGGAATTTTCTCTATTTATATACATAAATTACAGATATACATACAGCACACAAATGAACATAAATGAAGATATAGCATATCTGTAATATTAAAGTTTGATAAGGTGAAGGAATGAGTACAGAAAATGATGTCTAAGAAGACTTCTTGATGGGGGCAATAATGAAAAAGATTGCAAAACACTGAACTAGATCCTGCAACCACTTCCCCTCATTTCCATTCCCTGCTCCCAGTAGAAGGAATCCCACTGCTTTTAAAGAGATGGCTTGCCAAGTCCCAGCACATTTGAAAATTCTTAAAACTTGGTTGTGAGCAGAACAAAGTCTGATGCAAACCATTTTTTTTGTTTTTTATTTTAATTTTTTAAGATGAAGTTTCACTCTTGTTGCCCAGGCTGGAGTGTAATGGTGTGATCTCAGCTCACTGCAACCTCCCCCTCCCGGGTTCAAGTGGTTCTCCTGCCTCAGCCTCCCGAGTAGCTGGGATTACAGGTGTGTGCCATCGTACCCAGCTAATTTTTGTATTATTAGTAGAGATGAGATTTCACCATGTTGGCCAGGCTGGTCTCGAACTCCTGACTTCAGGTGATCCACCCGCCTCAACCTTCCAAAGTGCTGGGATTACAGGCATGAGCCACAGTGCCCGGCCCAATTTTTGTCTTTTTAGGAATCAGCTACGCTCCTCTGTGATGAAAACCACAGCAATGTCCAGTCCCAAAGATTTTACAGCCCTTTTAACCTAGATATGAAACATCTACTTAAATTATATATAGCATGATGAGACTTGATCAAGTCTGCGAAGATTTCAGACGTTAAACTTCATGTACATCTTTATACTCATATTTCTTTAACATAATACATGCCTCCAAGCAGAAACTAAGTGTCTGACAATAAATAAAACAGTAGGCACATTTTATTGAACATCTACTATACAAAGACACTGGGGTTGTATTTTAATCTTCTAGACTGAAAATAACCCTTGGGAGTTGGTGTTATTACTCCCATGCTATAGATGAGACATATGAAGAGGCTATGTAAATGTCATCAAAGTTACACAGCTAGAACAGGACAGGTCCAGGAGTAGAAATAAGGTCTGTTTGTCTCCAAGTCTCCCCACTTTGCATTATAGGATCAAACACCACACATGAGAATGGACTAATTCTGGTGTATTAAACTTAACAGAGCCATGTCTTATCTGTTTCATGTGCTATCTCAGTTTATTAACATTTATGAAAAGCCATTTAGCAACCTAGCTCTGATTAAGAAAATCAATACCTGTACTTTAACTCCCTTCACTGGGATGAAAACTCTTCATCTAATGAATCAATAATCAATTTTTAATGCTCTGGCAGGTTGAGTAGAGAAATGCAGTAAAACTCTTAGAAGTTGGCTCTTATTACCCTGACAATCCCATGTGGGCTCATTATAAAGAGTAAGGTAAAACTCGGTGAAAAGTGGGAGGATTAAACTGGGAATTTGTGGGGTGGAGGGAGCTTTGACAAGTCTGCCATAGCCTCCTGGACCATTCTGTCTATATCAGGTCAAAGAAAAGGATACCAACACACCAGGATAATTATGGACTCTCCACTGCTCTCTTGGAAATGCCAGAAAGGCACAGTATCAACAAAGGCCTCATGTGTTCTACTCTAGTGGGTTGTAGACAGATTTTGATTAAGGAACCAGATCTTCAGAAATGTATTTTAGCCAGAAGCACAAGATTTCTCTAGTCCATTTATTAGCATCAAAATAATACCACTGTGATCGTTAATTTTATGTGTCAATTGACCGAGCCATAGGATGCTCAGGTACTTGGGTGAACATTATTCTCAGTATGTCTGTGAGGAAGTTGTTAGATAAAATTAACATTTAAATTAGTAGATTGAGTAAAGAAGATTACCCTCACTCATGTAAGTGGGCCTCATCCAATCAGTTGAAAGACTTAATAGACCAACATATTTGACCCTCCTCTGAGAAAGAGAGGATTCTCTTGCTGATGGCATTCCAGCTGGAACATGAGTTTTTTCCCTGCCTTCATACTTGACCTGAAATATCAGCTCTTCTGGGTTTTCACCCTCTAGATCTTGGAATTTGTCAGTCTGCATAGTCACCTGAGCCAGTACTGTATAATAAATCTCTTTATGTATGCATGTATGTATAAATAGACAGACATACATATTTGTCTACATACATAGAGAACCAACTGATTTATATAGATAAAAATACATTTTATAGGTTTTCTCTCTCTCTCTCTCTCTGTATATATATACACACACACACATATGTATGTATGTGTATATATGTGTGTGTATATATGTACATGTATATATGTATATGTGTGTATATATACATACACAAACATGTGTGTGTGTGTGTGTGTGTGTGTGTGTGTATGTTTGTCATATATTGAAATGGTTTGGCTCTGTGTTCCCACCCAAATCTCATCTCAAATTGTAATTCCCACATGTTCAGGGAAAGACCTGGTGGGAGGTGATTGGATCATGAAGGCAGTTAACCCCATGCTGTTCTCATGATAGTGAGTATGTTCTCAGTAGGTCCGGTGGTTTAAAAGTGGCAGTTTCCCCTTTACTCTCTCTTTCCTGACACCATGTAAGACGTGTCTTGCTTCCCCTTTGCCTTTAGCCATGATTGTGAGTTTCCTGAAGCCTCCCCGAACGTGCAGAACTGTGAGTCAATTAAACCTTTTTTCTTTATAAATTACCCAGTCTCAGGTAGTTTCTTTATAGCTGCGTGAAAACAAACTAATACAAATGCTTTTCTCATAGATTTTACTTTTCTATGAAATCATGACTCATACAGTTACCTTATATTTTTGTGAATATGTTTGTTGTATATTCATGAATACATGATTCGTGGAACTTATTGTATTTTCTTCAAAAATTATTTAGTCCTACCTTAACATAATAAAATCGTCCATTTCTCTGTGCTGTAGTCCGTGCACTCCAGCCTTTACATAGGAACTTCCTCTAAATGCAGATTCTCAAGTCATAGCTCAGCTGTATTAAATCAGAACGGGCATTAGTAACAATGAACAAGTGATTTGTATGGACATTTATGTCTGATAAATGTTCTCCACCAAAGGGAACTTGAATTTTAGCATGGCTATATATTTTGTGACATTAAGTATGTCAATGTAGCCATCTGGACTTCATTTTTTTTTTATTTCTGAGGATTTGGTCAATCAGGTACTTAGGACAGAGCTTGGCATGCAATAGAAAATCATCATGATATAGCTAGTAACAGGAGGCACAGATAGTAGTATAAGAAGTAACAACAACAAATTACAAAAATAATAGCGTACAGAGAGAACCATTATTTAATAAGAAAGGATCCTGTATCTGGGTTTGAGTACTAGCCTGGATGGTTGAATGACTTTATGTCATTTTAGCTCCTAAGCCTTGTGTCCCCCACTTCTAAATGTATGCTGCTGGACTAAGTGCATTCGTGTGTCTTTATAAAGGGAGGTTTGACTCTGCTTAGAGAGCAGTTGTACCCATTTCATCACTGACTTAGTATATCCTTCCTAAGCTTAAATGTTCTGCTTTAGACAGTATCTACTTGGCCAACCTGTAAGCACCAGAAAATAATAATGGGCATTACTTAAGCATGGTTGACATCAGTGAGGAGAGGAGAAGCCACCCACAGACACCTTTGCCTCTAATTCATTTCTAACCTGTGGCAATAGGCAAATAAGCAGATGCTTACTCATCATAGTTAACATGCTATAACATCACATCACTGAAGCAAATGTCATCTGACACTTCATCGTCTAAATTCTATTTCAAGATCACATTAGGGATACTCCTGAGGCGTTGTCTTACTTGAAAAACGTTATTTCAATTAGTTGCATATCACTTTTTACAGGATTTAGGTCAAATGAGGGGCAGTACTAAATCCAAACCAAACAATATGTGTCTGCAATAAATTTCTGTTCCTGAATTATTCATATGTAATGGCATAGGTGACTCTTCAAGCATTCTGAATTAAGTAGAATTGATTTCTCACTTTTTTATGCTCTGTTGTACAAGCCTTTTTGTACTTTTACTTCTTCTTAACAAATAAAGTATTGATTCATCTCCACCAAACATGTTTTATTTAAACTTTGGTCTTTGTCAGCAACTTTGTCGTTGGTACCCACAATTCCCTTTCCTAACTTCCCAATTGTCTTTAATTCTGAAGGTGAAATCCGTTAACCTGGCTGCTTAGCATGAAGTAACTGCAGAGTGGGTTAAAAATTTGGCAAGAATAATATCACAGTGACTTTTTGCCTTCCCTTTGAGTTTTTACTCCATTACTACTCCCCACTTCCCAAAAATATCCTTCAAATTTTTATTCCATTAGGATGATTTAGGAATTAGCATCGGACCTTAATTGCATTGTGTTATTGGAAAATCATCAAATCTCTTCTTTCTAAATCCTTGAACAAGCATGTCTGTAGGTAGATGGGTGCGGGAAACTGGGCAGAATAGTAATCCCAGCATGAAGCACACAGCCTGAATCAAAATTAAAACTTGATAAATATTTGTCAAGAAAATGAATGAATTTAATTTTTACTGGGGTTTGTTTTATGTCTTCTAAAAACAGTTGACAGACTATGAGTCAGGAAGCAGAGCATCTAACTTATAATTATTAGTTAACTTGGTAGTACTCAAGTTTTATATAAAAATAAAATCTTGAAGAATTGAATTAATTAAGAAAAAAGTGGAGATTCAGGAGACTTTCTGTCCAAACCCAGATCTAATTATGTGTAACCTTGGCCTTTGGCCAAGTTTTTCCCTCTAGAGTAGGAAAGTATTCTGGACAGTATCTTCCTTGCCTTCCAATGCTGGAACTGTGATTGTAACACATATGTTCGCTAGTCTGCTTGCATGGGCTAAGACAGCCATGTTTATTGCCTGCTTTGATTCCATGCTTCACCTGGAACTTGACCTTTCCTCTTCTCCTTGTCAATGTTCTGTGTGATCTACAACAGATCCCTCTGCATGGGTTTCAGCAAGCTCTTACTCATGCAGTCCATTGCAAACTGGCCACAGTACTTGGCCTTCAAAGCAAATTTTCCCTTGTCAAAGTTGCTGCTGCAGATGCCCATTGAGTCACACCCCCAGGTACATTGCATAGAGAATCCCAGGCCATTCTTTTTACTGTAGAACACTGCCATGTACGTAGATCAATCATCTGCTCTTTTGTCCTGCTCCAAATATATTGGTTATTCAGCATGCGGAAATCACTTTTCCTTGTAAGCCAAAGGCCTGAGCTGCTGCACAAGACCATATCAATTTCCTGGTTTTTTCCTTCAGTAAAGACTCAGATGCACACGTATCGAAGACACTCTCTGTAATCTGTGCTACTACGATAGGTGCTGATGACAAAGGGGTGAATTGAGCACAGCTCCTATGCTGGAGAACTTTTAGCCTGATAGGGAAGGCATATAAATGAAGACATTTCCATACAAACAGACAATTGCTTTCCCCATGGATATTTCCTACACAAACAGGTAATTTCTCTGGGCAATCACCTATATCAGCTATGTAGTGGAACACCAAGGCCCTCTACTGCTTTGCGTTACACTCTGAAATCAATGTTACTAAGGCCACGTGACCTTTTCTCTTATACATTTTGATGGAACAACTTATTTTCATTCCCTTCCCAGCTCTAAATTCCCACATGAATTATCTAGAAGCCAGACCATTAGCCAAATATGAATACTAAACAATGGGTTCTACCCAAAAGTCCTTCTTCTGGTACTCAACTTTGCATTGAGTTAAGTTTCCACTGCCTGTGAATTTCTTTTCTTAGGATGCATTCCCTCACTAATGTGTCCACAGTGCCTTTCTCAGGAAAAAAAAATGACTCCCTTCTTCTTCTCGGCAATATTCTAGTGAGGAATATGCACAAACACTTGCCCTGTTGATGTTGCCTCCTGCCTTCTCTATGTTCTTTACCTTTACACCTAAATTATCCCTTATATCTGCATGGTCAAATACCTTGGACACTCTACCTGACCATTTTATAAATCGATTTCTCCATTAAATAGCATTTGTAGCATGACATTCCTTATTGTTCCCCAACCCTTCATCCCCACATACCGCTTCTACAGAAAGAAGCTTTGATCCCCAAATCATCTTTAAAAAGATGCTTCTGACTCCTTTTGTTAGAGGATTCACTTTAACTTCTAGTTTTGCCTACTTTTTTCTAGAGCAAACCACAAACAAAATACCTGTACATGGATTTCAAAATATGTTTAGAGGAGACCTCCCAAACATGTCACCTACACACAAATAATAAAAACCCATATCTGATACTTTGGAAAAAATGCTTAAGTTCATCAAGTTTGGGGTTAAATCTTGTGTAGAATGCGGGTGCTAGTCAGGTTTTATGGACTTTCTCTGCATTTGTATTGTTATTCAGAGCTGAAAAAGCTGATCCAGGACTGCAGACTACTAAGTTGTGGCCCATGGGCAAATCAAACACTCCCTCAAGAGGTGAGAAATGTGAATGAAAAAACCAATAAAATAAAGTAAAATAAAATAAAATAAGATAAAAATTGGCAGTCTTTCATGATTTACAGTCACTGTCTTTGGTGTAGTAAACCTAATCACATTGGTTACTATTTCACTGCATTTGCCGCTAGAGTCCATTAGAACAGTCTAATTTACACTGCAGTGTAATTCATCTGTTTTATTAAGGTTGTTCTTGTATTTATATTAGAAGTAAAAGCAGCCTCTGGCTCAATGTTATACAGTCATTCTGAGAAAATGCCACAGGGCACAGTAGTTAATAAACCTGGGAACTAGATTACAGCACCCGTATTGTTGACATCTGACAAGTTTACTGTGAATGTAGTTACGTTGATGCAGAATCTTATAAAAATAGACATTAGCATCATCATTACAAGCTCACTGCAAATAATTGTAGATCCCGTTTATGGAGGTACTTAAAGTTCTTTGCATACACTTTATTGAAAACGTTAGCATTTAATCTTGCCCCCATCCTCTTCCCAGGAAAACCTATTTAGGGTTAGCTTACACAGATGGTAAGAAAATTAACTCATGATAGAATGATGACAAATTGAAGATCGGGAGATTTCTTGGAGAAGGCAGGCCATCATTCCAGCAAGATTAGATATTTTCATAAAAGTCAGCTTCAGCTACGCAGAAACTTCTCTATTCTGTAGAAGGCTCAATGGTCCATTTGTAAATAACCTGCAGCAATCCCTGACAAGGCACCTGCCATTCAACTCCCTTAGTGGTGCTCGCAGACAAGATATTCTTATATTGCAGAATGCCAGTCATTCTCTGAGCATCTCCCAAGAACTTTGTTTCAAATAACTCATTATTTGCACTGGTATATGGATAGGGAATCTTATTTTCTGAAAGGAAACAAACAAGAGGGAATATGGTAGAGAATAAGCTAATGCCAGCTGTAACTCATAAGATATGGAAGAGGCAGAAGAAATAGAAGAACCAAAGTATTATTGAAAAATTAAAGACAGTTTTCAGCTTTGAATTATTCTGCCTCGCAGAAAGAATGTGAACTGTGGCATGAAATAGACTTGAACTTGAATGCAGATATTAAAACTCACACTCCATGAGAAGAATGCTTTGAATAATACTTGGCATGCAACAGACATCCAATGAAAGATTTATCAATAGGATTGAGGCCACAGAGGACAATACAAAGAACTACCTAGCACAATGCCTTCTGTAGTATAGATTACCATTGATATTTGCTAAAGAAGTGGATAAATTTTCTCAGTATCATTTTAACAAGACATTTACATGCACTTCAGAGGATGGCACAAATGAAGGGAAAGATGTCAGAAAAAAAAATCTGATGAGTCCTGAAATCCATGACTACTTAGATCTCCTCATGATGTAGGAGCCATGAGGGATAACATGACATGGCAAAACGAATAATTTAAATTCAGATTACCCAGGTTCTGGCCTTGACTCT
>NW_012107219.1:267373-268563 GCF_000951045.1 Mandrillus leucophaeus
GATTTAGGAATTAGCATCGGACCTTAATTGCATTGTGTTATTGGAAAATCATCAAATCTCTTCTTTCTAAATCCTTGAACAAGCATGTCTGTAGGTAGATGGGTGCGGGAAACTGGGCAGAATAGTAATCCCAGCATGAAGCACACAGCCTGAATCAAAATTAAAACTTGATAAATATTTGTCAAGAAAATGAATGAATTTAATTTTTACTGGGGTTTGTTTTATGTCTTCTAAAAACAGTTGACAGACTATGAGTCAGGAAGCAGAGCATCTAACTTATAATTATTAGTTAACTTGGTAGTACTCAAGTTTTATATAAAAATAAAATCTTGAAGAATTGAATTAATTAAGAAAAAAGTGGAGATTCAGGAGACTTTCTGTCCAAACTCAGATCTAATTATGTGTAACCTTGGCCTTTGGCCAAGTTTTTCCCTCTAGAGTAGGAAAGTATTCTGGACAGTATCTTCCTTGCCTTCCAATGCTGGAACTGTGATTGTAACACATATGTTCGCTAGTCTGCTTGCATGGGCTAAGACAGCCATGTTTATTGCCTGCTTTGATTCCATGCTTCACCTGGAACTTGACCTTTCCTCTTCTCCTTGTCAATGTTCTGTGTGATCTACAACAGATCCCTCTGCATGGGTTTCAGCAAGCTCTTACTCATGCAGTCCATTGCAAACTGGCCACAGTACTTGGCCTTCAAAGCAAATTTTCCCTTGTCAAAGTTGCTGCTGCAGATGCCCATTGAGTCACACCCCCAGGTACATTGCATAGAGAATCCCAGGCCATTCTTTTTACTGTAGAACACTGCCATGTACGTAGATCAATCATCTGCTCTTTTGTCCTGCTCCAAATATATTGGTTATTCAGCATGCGGAAATCACTTTTCCTTGTAAGCCAAAGGCCTGAGCTGCTGCACAAGACCATATCAATTTCCTGGTTTTTTCCTTCAGTAAAGACTCAGATGCACACGTATCGAAGACACTCTCTGTAATCTGTGCTACTACGATAGGTGCTGATGACAAAGGGGTGAATTGAGCACAGCTCCTATGCTGGAGAACTTTTAGCCTGATAGGGAAGGCATATAAATGAAGACATTTCCATACAAACAGACAATTGCTTTCCCCATGGATATTTCCTACACAAACAGGTAATTTCTCTGGGCAATCACCTATATCAGCTATGTAGTG
>NW_012107219.1:270103-290703 GCF_000951045.1 Mandrillus leucophaeus
TTTGCATACACTTTATTGAAAACGTTAGCATTTAATCTTGCCCCCATCCTCTTCCCAGGAAAACCTATTTAGGGTTAGCTTACACAGATGGTAAGAAAATTAACTCATGATAGAATGATGACAAATTGAAGATCGGGAGATTTCTTGGAGAAGGCAGGCCATCATTCCAGCAAGATTAGATATTTTCATAAAAGTCAGCTTCAGCTACGCAGAAACTTCTCTATTCTGTAGAAGGCTCAATGGTCCATTTGTAAATAACCTGCAGCAATCCCTGACAAGGCACCTGCCATTCAACTCCCTTAGTGGTGCTCGCAGACAAGATATTCTTATATTGCAGAATGCCAGTCATTCTCTGAGCATCTCCCAAGAACTTTGTTTCAAATAACTCATTATTTGCACTGGTATATGGATAGGGAATCTTATTTTCTGAAAGGAAACAAACAAGAGGGAATATGGTAGAGAATAAGCTAATGCCAGCTGTAACTCATAAGATATGGAAGAGGCAGAAGAAATAGAAGAACCAAAGTATTATTGAAAAATTAAAGACAGTTTTCAGCTTTGAATTATTCTGCCTCGCAGAAAGAATGTGAACTGTGGCATGAAATAGACTTGAACTTGAATGCAGATATTAAAACTCACACTCCATGAGAAGAATGCTTTGAATAATACTTGGCATGCAACAGACATCCAATGAAAGATTTATCAATAGGATTGAGGCCACAGAGGACAATACAAAGAACTACCTAGCACAATGCCTTCTGTAGTATAGATTACCATTGATATTTGCTAAAGAAGTGGATAAATTTTCTCAGTATCATTTTAACAAGACATTTACATGCACTTCAGAGGATGGCACAAATGAAGGGAAAGATGTCAGAAAAAAAAATCTGATGAGTCCTGAAATCCATGACTACTTAGATCTCCTCATGATGTAGGAGCCATGAGGGATAACATGACATGGCAAAACGAATAATTTAAATTCAGATTACCCAGGTTCTGGCCTTGACTCTGTCTCTATCTGTTCAGTGACTTCAGACTGTAATTTTGCCTGTCTCTAATGTGTCTCTTCATTTCTAAATGAGGACATAGAAGGAGAATATTTGTATTATCCATTCTAAAACTAAAATTCCATGCTTTGACATTCACAGAAAAGTCTAGCATTTCAGATTTGTGACTCCCATAATTTGAGGGTAACCCTATTATTTCAATCTTCCAAGTCCTTTAAAGTTTTTTTACATTGATCCTTACCACCTGTATTCAACAAGTCACCAATTCTTATCAGTTCTGCCTCCCAAGTATTTCTCAAAGGCGTCATCTTTTCTGAATTCCTACAGCTGTTTCCTTAGTTCAGTCCCATATCATATCTTGACAGGATTACTCGTATCTTTAAACTGATTCTCTGACTCTAACTTCACCATTTTCCAAATTATGTTCTGCATCTTCTGAAGTTCAGATAATTTAAGTCTTTTTTACATAAACTGGCAGTTTTGGTATTGACTCATCCACCCATTTTTTCATTTATTTACTAAATATTTGCCACCCATTTGATCTTGAGAAACTTAGTAACATCTTTGATGCCTAAGTTTATTCATCTGTAAAATGAGAAAAATAATAAAAATGTCTATTTCATTGACTTTGTATGATTATTAAATAAGTCACTATATGAAGAAAAAAAAGCTTAGAAAAGTCTCTGGCTTGTAATAACCACTGAAGGGTACAGTTTTGGGTAATACTGATACTATCACTCAACTAATGGTGCCAGGCACCATGATGTGCATGAGAGACAGACGAAATGCTAACAAGAACCTGTGGCTCCACCCTCATATGTTTGACAATGCAATAATCACCTCCTTTAGTTTTGTCTATTAGTTGCTTAATCATTAGGAATAAAAAGCTATGGAGTCCACTTTTCTGTTTGAATTGCATTTCAAATGGATCATCAAACCTTGTCAGCTGTAACAGTTTTAAACAAATCACCACTGTATAGTAGCTGACACCACCATGTTTTCCCACTTGGAGTTCTGCTGGAATTTTCTAGTAGGTTTCCCTGCCCCAACTATTGCCCCATGACAGACTTCTCTGTCGCTGTCAGAGTGAAAGCTATGTCAGCAACTCAAATGGAGAAAAGTCGAGCCTTGAGAAAACTAACCAGGTCACATTAAAATGTGTAAGGCTGTTTTTTTGTTTTTTTTTTCAGACAGCCCCCCAATTCAAATGGTACTTTACAACAAATGATTAAGAAAAATCAATACAAAACAAAATATCACGTCACACAATTATTCAATAAAATGGAGCAGAATGGAAAAACTCACCAGAAGAGGCCAGCATGCCCAGAATACAAACTAGAAGAAAACAAGTATGATTAAATCAGTTCATGTAATTTGGTTAGCATTAAAAAAATCAGGTAATAGAATTTTTCATAGTAAGAGAATAAAAGAGAAGTATCACATGGATATCTTAATAGATGCATAAAAATATTTGACAGATATCAACACTTAGATCTGATAAGAAACACTAAGTAAATTAAAATAGAAGGGTACATCTTCATCCTTATGAAGGATATCTAATATAAATTAACATTATTTAGCTATGTTAAACTCCTTCTCTAGAAATTTTGAAAAAAAGGGCTGCTTTCTGTTTAACATTGCATTGAACATTCTGACCAGAGAAACAAGTCAAGAAAAATAAGAATCATATGAATCAGAAAGGAAGAAGTAAATTTACCTCAGTTTGCAGATAAAATAGTTTCCACAGAGATTGTAAGAAAACCTGTAGGAAGGATACTATAATTTAAAAATAAATTAAGCAAAGCTTAGAACACAAAATTAATATGCCACAGTTACTTGTATTTCTGAATTATCATAGCAAGCCACTGGATAGTGGAAATTAAAAAAAATAAATTCAGTATACATAAAATATTTAATTTATATATGCAATGTGATAAATGTATGTATGCATAACAACTTCAGACATATAACTTAGAAACAATCTTAACAACAGACATACAAGATCTATGCCCTGGAAACTATATTTCTGAAAGAAATTAAGAAAAATCTACGTAAATGGAGAGATAACATGTGCACTGATTACAAATACAAACATTGTTAAGATGCCAAATTTTTCCAAATTATTCTACAGATTCAATGCGGACATAAACAGAATCTTGACCTAATTTTTGAAAAAATTGAGAATGTAAATATAGATTTTACTGGGGAATGCAAAGGACGTTTAAACAGGTAGGGCTTATACTATCTGAGACAAGATAGTGTAGTTCTAGCATAAGAATAAGAAAGTAGATAAGCACAGTAGAAAAACAGTACAGAAAAGGACCCACACTTACATAGTCAATTAAAAAACAACAGAACATTTAATGAGAAAAAAAAAAACTATTTTCAACAAATGGTGTTGGAACTACTTATTCATATTAAAAATATATATAAAGCCAAAACCTAGGTCTTGGCCATGATTTTAAACCACACAGAAAAATCATTTAGAGATAGATTATATATAGGGGAACATCACATACCGGGGCCTATCATGGGGAGGGGGAGGGGGGAGGGATTGCATTGGGAGTTATACCTGATGTAAATGATGAGTTGATGGGTGCAGCACACCAACATGGCACAAGTATACATATGTAACAAACCTGCACGTTATGCACATGTACCCTACAACTTAAAGTATAATAATAATAAATAAATTAAAAAAAAAAAAAGAGATAGATTATATACTTGCATACTAAAGCTAAATTTATAAAGATTTTGGGAAAATAACATAGTACTATATCATTATCTGCAACCTAGAAGGAAGCAAAATTTTCTTAGAATGGTCCTATAATGTAGGAAATATATTATCTAGAAAAACTGGAAATGACACACTAATCTAAATCAAAATTAATTTTTTTCTCCGACAGAAGATGTCATTAGAAAAATGAATTGGCAAGTAGCAGATAAGATACTATTTATATAAAAAAAGATCTGTATCCAAACTATATTAAGAACTTGTGCAACTCAGTAATAATAAGATATTCCAATAAAGATGGGCAAAACATACGAACAGACACTTCACAAAGAAAAATACGTGAATGTACAAAAACCACACAAAAACCACTCAACTACTGTGATCAGGGAAATTCAAATGAAAACCATAATGATATTCCAATATACAATCACTGAAAAGGGTAAAATTAAAAGACTGATTACACCAAATAATGTAGTTTCACACTGAAGATGCGAAAGAACCAAAGCCACATACCTTCTAATAAGTTCCATTAAAAAACACACATCATTACTTTGATTTGATTCCTTGCAAAAATATATAACATGAGTTTTATGAGAAAAAAATCAGACAAACACAAATTCAGTAATATTAAATAACTGTGCTGTACTTTAAAAACATAAAGGTCTAGAAACTCTAACAATGGCTAAGAACTTCCAGTTTAAAGGAGATTAAAAAATGACCAATACATGCAATATGTGATCCTAGCCCTGAAAAAAGTAAAATAAACATGAAATTATTATTGTAACAGTTATAAAACATGGTAAATGTTAGCTGGATTTTATAGTACTAGTACTATGCATCAATATTAACTACTCTGATTTTGGTACTATATTTTTTAATGCATTTTTCTTGTTCTTATAAAAAGACTTTATATCTCCAAGTTATTGTTAAATAATTGAGAAATATGTGTGTGTGTATGTTGTGTGCATGTGCATATTTTGAGGCATATGTGGCAAATGAGATAAAGATTAATAAAGCAAATGGGACTATGTATTAGTCTGTTCTCACACTGCTAATAAAGACACACCTGTATAAAGGAAAGAGTTTTAATGGACTCACAGTTTCACATGGCTGAGGAGGCCTCACAATCACAGCAGAAGGTAAAGAAAGTGCGAAGTCATGTCTGACACGGTAGCAGGCAAGAGTGTGTGCAGGGGAACCACCCTTTATAAAACCATCAGCATTAGATCTAGTTAGACTTCCTATCACAAGAACAGCACAGGAAAAACTCATTCCCATGATTAAATTACCTCCTAGCAGGTTCCCCCAATGACACTTTTGGGTAGGACACAACCAAACCGTATCATCTGCCCCTGGCCCCTCTCAAATCTCATGTTCTCACTTTTCAAAACCAATCATGCCTTCCCATAGGTCTTAACTCATTTCAGCCCTAATTCAAAAGTCCACAGCCCAAAGTCTCATCTGAGACAAGGCAAGTCTCTTCTACCTATGAGCCTGTAAAATGAAAAGCAAGTTAATTACTTCCTAGATACAATGGTGGTACAGGCACTGGGTAAGTACAATGGGAGAAATTGGTCAAAATGAAGAGGATAGAGGCCCCATGCAAGACCAAAATCTAGTGGGGCAGTCAAATCTTAAAGCTCCAAAATGATCTCCTTTGATGTCATGTCCCACATCCAGGTCATGGTGATGCAAGAGGCGGGTTCCCATGGTTTTGAGTAACTCCACCCCTGTGACATTGCAGGATATAGCTTGTTTGGCTGTTTTTTCACAGGCTGCCATTGAGTGTCTGTAGCCTTTCCAGGCACACAGCACAAGCTGCAGGTGGATCTACCATTCTGGGGCCTGGAGGATGGTGGCCCTTTTCTCACAGCTCCACTAGGCAGTGACCCAGTGGACACTCTGTGTGGGTGTTCCCAACCCATATTTCCCTGCTGCACTGCCCTAGCAGAGGTTCTCCATGAGGGCTCTGCTCCTGCAGCACACCTATCTTGGAAATCCAGGCATTTCCATACATCCTCTGAAATCTAGGTGGAGGTTCCCAAACCTTAATTCTTGACTTCTGTGCACCCACAGGCCCAACACCATGTGTAAGCCACCAAGGCTTGGGACTTGCATCCTCTGAATCAATGCTCTGAGCTGTACATTGACACATTTTAGCTATAGTCGGAATGCAGGGCACCGAGTCTTGAGACTACACAAAGCAGCAAGGTTTTGGGCCTGGCTCACTAGCCCATTTTTTTCTTCCTAGGCCTCCCAGCTTGTGATGGGAGAGGCTGCTGTGAAGACCTCTGACATGACTTGGAGACATTTTCCCCATTGTCTTAGAGATTAACATTTGGCTCCTTGTTACTTATGTATTTTTCTGCAGGGGCTTGAATTTCGCCTCAGAAATGGGTTTTTCTTTTCTGTTGCATCATCAGGCTACAAATATTCTAAACTTTTGTGTTCTGCTTCACTTTTAAAATAAGTTCCAATCCCAAACCATATCTCTGTGAATAAATAAAACTGAATGCTTTCAAGAGCACACAAGCCACATTTTCAACACTTTGATGCTTAGAAATTTATTACGCCAGATACCCTAAATTCTCTCGCTCAAGTTCAAAGTTCCAAAGATCTCTAGGGCAGGGGCAAAATGCTATCAGCATAGCAAGAATCACCTTTGTTTTGGTTTCCAATAAGTACCCATCTTCATCTTAGACTACCTTAGCCTGGATTTTATTGCCTGTATCACTATCAGCATTGTGGTTAAAGTCATTCAACAAGTCTCTAGGAAGTTCCAAACTTTCCCGCATCTTCTTGTCTTCTGAGCCCTCCAAGTCTCTAGAAAGTTCAAAACTTTTCTACATTTTCCTGTCTTCTTCTAAGCCCTCCAAACTATTCTAACCTTTGCCTGTTACCCAGTTCCAAAGTGACTTCCACATTTTCAGATACCTTTACAGCAGCACCCTACTCCTGGTACCAATTTGCTATACTAGTTTTCATAATAATGACATACATGAGACTAAGCAATTTCTAAAAAAAAAAAGAGATTTAACTAATGCACAATTCCACATGACTGAAGAGGCCTCACAATCAAGATGGAAGGTGAAGAAAAAGCAAATTCACATATTACATGGTGGTAAGCAAGAGAGGGTGTGCAGGGGAACTGCCCTTTATAAAACCATCAGATATCATGAGTCTTACTCATTATCATAAGAACAGCATGAGAAAAACTCACCTCCACGAATCAATTACAGCCCAGTGGGTCCCTCCCATGATAGATGGGGATTATAGGAGCTACAATTCAAGACGAGATTCAGTTGGGGACACAGGCAAACTATATCAGACCACATGTCAAAAATGAATGATTCTAGGTAGAGAGTACATGCTTGCTTTTGGTACTATTTTTGTAGCTTGTCTGCAAATCTGAAAATATATTTAAAAATAAACATAAGAGCTCATGCCACTTTCCTGATTTCAGCTTTCTAATGACATTTCATCACAATTATAATAAAATTCAATAACCTGCCATGATTTATGAGGCTTTATATAATCTTGTCTAAGAATTTACCTCTTTAATTTTATTTTTATTACACTCCTTGCTCACTCTGCTCGGATGACACCAACCTTTTTGCCATTTCTCAAGCATTCCAAATGGAGACTCTTCTTGTGCCTTTTGTATGTGGCAGTCTTGTTCTGCCTGAATCATTCTTTTCTCAGATGCTTCCCTATCATATCCCTGCACATTATAAGGGTCTCTGACCAAAAAAGAATCCCTTGGTCTTCCCGTGTTTAAAAAAAATCTTCCCTGTTGCTCTCTGTCCCCACTTATCTTATGTTTCATTTCTCCACAACAATGAATGCTTATTAACATATTATTTTCTATTTATTAGTTATCTTCTACTCTAGAGTATACGTGCAATTTTTGTTCTTGTTCATATCCATGTAGCTAGAACATAGAGAAGCATTGGGCATTTGGCCTATATTCATAGTTTTTTAAGTATTGGAGGAGCATACAAATGAATTAATAAGATATTCAATGCCAGGCGAGGTGGCTCAAGCCTGTAATCCCAGCACTTTGGGGGGCTAAGACAGGCGGATCACGAGGTCAGGAGATTGAGACCATCCTGGCTAACATGGTGAAACCCCGTCTCTACTAAAAAATACAAAAACCTAGCCAGGTGAGGTGGCAGGCACCTGTAGTCCCAGTTACTCGGGAGGCTGAGGCAGGAGAATGGCATGAACCCGGGAGGCGGAGCTTGCAGTGAGCTGAGATCCGGCCACTGCACTCCAGCCTGGGCGACAGAGTGAGACTCTGTCTCAAAAAAAAAAAAAAAAAAAAGATATTCAAGTACAGTTATGTGCTACATAGAGGTTTTTCAGTCAGAGACCACAAAAACAAAACTGTTCCCATAAGATTATAATACTGTATTTTTACTGTCCCTTTTCTATGTTTAGATACACAAATACTTATTATTGTATTACAGTTGCCTACAGTACTCAGTACAGTAACATGCTGTACAGATTTGTAGGCTAGGAACAATCGGCAATACTGTACAGCCTAGGTGTGTAACAGGCTACACAATCCAGGTTTGCGTAAGTACACTCTATAGCATTCTCACAACAACAAAATTACCTAAGGACACATTTCAGAATACATCCCTGTCATTAAGCGACACATGATTGTAATTGTTTGATTATGATTGGGGTAATGAATGCCTCAGAAAAGGTATAATAAACCTCTAGGTTATCATAAAAGCAAAGATCAGAAAAGCTTCTTTTATTGTGCAGTTCTGTAGCTTCTCTCCATATGCTGTGTTTGTTGTCCTTAAATATATTCAGAGAACCTGAACATTGTCAATGATGTGCTGTGAGTACCACCCCATCCAGAATATGAAATTCACTGGGACTTTGTCCAAGTTATTTCTTTCTGTTCATGTGTACTAAATTTTTATATATACACCAAAGAGTGTTTAGATTTGTGAGAAATTTAATTTTATTCCCCAACTTTGTGCAATTTGTGAACTTGATAATCCTTAGTTTTCATTTCTTCTCTCAATTTTGTGTTGCCTTATTGAAGGTACTGTCAGGATCATCTACTAACCATAAATCATAAATCATAAATGAACTGAACAAAATAAATACCATGTATTTGAAATACAAGAGTCAAGGTAGACTCCCAAGTATTTTGTCCAAACAACTGTCAAATGATATGTGGGTTTTGAAAATAAGAGAGCTCCATTACATGGCATGGTTGCTCTCATTAATAGGAAGTTATTAACAAATTCTTTTTTTTTTTTTTTTTTTTGAGACAGAGTCTCACTCTGCTGCCCAGGCTGGAGTGCAGTGGCGTGATCTTGGCTCACTGCAAGCTCCGCCTCCCGGGTTCACGCCATTCTCCTGCCTCAGCCTCCCGAGTAGCTGGGACTACAGGTGCCCGCCACCTCGCCTGGCTAGTTTTTTTGTATTTTTTAGTAGAGACGGGGTTTCACCGTGTCAGCCAGGATGGTCTCGATCTCCTGACCTCGTGATCCGCCCGTCTCGGCCTCCCAAAGCGCTGGGATTACAGGCTTGAGCCACCGCGCCCGGCCAACAAATTCTAAATGAATAAATGTTTGCTGTTGTTGTTGAGACAGAATCTCACTCTGTCTCCCAGGCTGAGTGCAGTGACATGACCATGGCTTGCTGCAGCCTCGACCGCCTGGGCTCAGGAATCCTCTTTCCTCAGCCTCCCAAGTAGCTGGGACTACAGTTGCACACCACAATGCCCGGCCAATTTTTGATTTTTTTGTAGAGACAGGAACTTAGTATGTTGCCCAGGTTGGTACTGAACTCTTGGCTTCAAGAGATCCTCCTGCCTTGGCCTCCTGAAGTGCTGAGGTTACAAGTGCGAGCCACTGTGTTTGGCAAATAGATGACTTTGAACAGCTGACAAGAAATGCTTACCACATAGAATTAAAACTCTGAAATGTGATGTAGTGAAGTGGGAACTGATTCTGGAGTGTGGGGAATTGGGTTCTGTTCTAAGCTCTGTCACTATCAGACAGACATACTGCCTGCTTGGACAAGTTTTTACTCTTTTGAAGCCTCTGTGTCTTATAACCAAAACGAGGGATTTGGACTAGGTAAAAACTAAGACACTTTCCTGTTATAATATTCCATGATTTTAGGCTGAGCTAATTCAGGGACATTATTTTTTATAAAATGATTAAGAGGTAGAAGTAGCCAAGAAAACATTTGTAAGACTTCCACATTTTTAGGGAAAATATAGAGCTTACATCTCAGAGGGCATAAGGTTAACCCTGGTCCATGATGATGAGCTTTTTTAAGGTGTACATGCCCTTTCTGTGATTCCCAGCACTGCATTGTATTTAAGTCTAATTAAATCTTTTTGTACAAACTTTAAATACACTTAATTAAAACAGGTAGACTAGGGATGATAAAATTCCGAAAGTAAGTAGGTTAAAGTGCAGGCTCATTTCTTCTGCTAATTAGTTGAAGGATGATCTTCCTTGCCGAGGGGCCAAACGACAGGAGATTCATTTCTTCAACTTAAATCTGTTTTTAAATGTCTTTCTGAAGCCTTTAGGCTTTGGAATTTGAATTCTATAAAATTGAATGCTGGGGATTATCTCTTTTTCTTTTATACTTAGTTAAACCCTAAGCAGGGTTCAATAGAGATCCAAGCATTATAGAGTACCCAATGGTCACTGAGTCCACACATTCAGTCAGCAAAACTGGCCACGTGGTAATTCTATCATCACTCCATCACTCTCGAGAGACTGGCCTAACTTCATGTATTATGATAGATTTTCGGAAACTGTGACTTATTCATTAAATGTTTGATTCTTTGAACTACTTAGCTTGGCACTGAAGTGATAAATTTGATTTCTCGGCACTGCAGCCATAATCATCCTGTGTGTTTAAAACTGCTCCCATTCAAGGGTCAGTAGTATGGCTGGGCAGGCATAGTCCCAGTTGGTTTTCAAAATAATCCTCACAGTCCCCCAAGGTGATGACTGCAATTTGGATTTTGTTTCATGTCGTAATGACAATGTAATCATTATACTATTACAGAAAATAAATAATTATGGCATATGTTAGGTTGGTGAAAAAAATTGCAGTCTTTGCACTTTCAATGGCAAAAACCACAATCACTTTTGCGCCAACCTAATACAATCCATAATTTATGTCGCTGTCTGCACGTGTTGTCTGCATTCACATCACTACATTTTTTTTTTTTTTAATGTTGGGGCATGATGTGAGGAAGACTTCTTTTGACAGGCTAGAATGTTTATATCTTCTTAAAACCATATTCTGCATAGGAATAAACATTTTTTTCTGTGAAATTTCACCAGTGCCGAACATGCTTGACATGAATCTGGAGGAAGGTTTGGGGGCCTCGCAGAGGCCTGGTACACCTGCTGACACTGGTGTAGACATTGTGTGGTGCATAACAGAGCTACTTTCCATGCAGTGTCTTCTTATCATGTGAGTAATAAGTGCTAAGCATCCAAGCTGGCCTCACCTTCCTTCTATTTCCTTGCTATTATCTTAGTGTTTCTCCTAAAATAGTGTTCCAAGAACTGTACCTGCAAAAAGGGATCTATTAACTCTCTAATAATTTTGAATTTTAATATACTGATGAGCTAAAAAACATCCAAGCATTTTTTTCTTTCATTTATTTGCCAGGTATTTATTGAAGTCACTCTTCTAGACTCGGAGAGGAAAAACTGTCCTAGTGGAGTTTTGTCTGTTAAATGGTAACTGAATTTATAGCTCTTGGCTCCGTTTTTCAGACACTTTTAAGACCAATTTTGGATTCTCCGCAAAATTAAGAGAAACAGAGAGAGATTTCCCATATACTCTCTCTCCCTACACATTTACAGACTCTCCGATTGCCAACATCCCTCACCAGAGTGGTACATTTTTCACAATTGATGAGCCTACACCAATACATCATAACCACCCAATGTCCCTAGTTTACGTTAGGGCTCATGATCAGCGTTGTATATTCTGTGGGTTTCGGCAAACGTGTAAGGATATGTACACGTCATTATAATAGCAAAATAGTGTATTCACTGCTCTAAAAATCCTCTGTGTTCTTCCTGTTCATCCTTCCCTCCCCTCAAACTCTCTGGAAAGCACTGATGTTTTTAGCGTCTCCGTAGGTTTGCCTTTCCAGAATGTCATGTACATGGAATCATATAGCACATAGCCTTTTTAGACTGGCTTATTTGACTTAATAGTACATATTTAAGGTTTGTCTATGTCTTTTCATGGCTTCATAGCTCATTTCCTTTTTGCTATGAATAATATTCATTGTCTAGATGTACCATAGTTAGTTATTGTTCAGTTAATTAACTGAAGGATATCTTGATTTCTTCCAAGTTTTGACTGTCATGAATAATACTGCTGCAAATACCTGTTTGAAGGTTTTTGTGTGGACATGATTTTTTAACTAATTCGGGTAAACACCATGTAGTGTGATTGTCAGATCTTAGGGTAAAAAAATAACTAGTTTTGTAAAAAACTGTCAAAATTTCTTCCAGAGTGGCTGTACCATTTGCCGTTTTCATCAGTAATTAATGAGAGTTCCTGCTGCTCCACGTCCTAGCCAGAATTTGGTGTTGTCAGTGTTCCAGATTTTGGCCATTTTGATAGGTGTGTAGGGGTATCTCATCGTTTTAATTTGCATTTCCCTGATGATATATGATGTGAAGCATCTTTTTATATGCTTTTTTGCCATCAATACATCTTCTTTGGTGATGTGTCTTTTAAGGTCTTTAGCCTATATTTTAATTGGGTCAGTTTATTTGTATTGCTGAGTTTCAAGAATCCTTTGTATATTTTAGATAACAGTCCTTTAGCAGAATTTTTTTTTTTTTTTTTTTCAAATATCTTCACGTGTCTGTGGCTTGTCATCTCATCCCTTTGACAGAATACTTTGCATAGTAGAAGTTTCTAATTATAATGAAGTTCAGTTTGTCAATTGTTTCTTTCATGGATCATAACTTTTGTGTTGTACCTGAAAGGTCATTGCCATATCCAAGATCATATAGGTTTCCTACTATTTTATCTTCCAGAAGTTTTATAGTTTTGCATTTTACAGTTAGGCCTGTGATCTATTCTAAGTTCATTTTTGTGAAGGGTGTAAGGTCTGCGTCTAGATTTTTTGTTTTTGGTGTTTTTGCTTCTTGATGTCCAATTGTTCTCTAACCAGTTGTTGAAAAGTACAACTTTGCTTCATTGTCCTATAATTGCCCCTTTGTCAAAGGACAATTGGTTATACTTATGGGGGTATATTTCTGGCTTTCTATTTCATGCCATTGATCTGTCTGTCTATTCTTTCACAATTAGCTTCCTGTCTTGATTATTGTAACTTTATAAGACTTGAAAGCAGGTAGTGTCAGTCCTCTCACTTTTTTCTTCTCTTTCAAGATTGTCTTCGCTATTCTGAGTCTTTTGCTGCCCTCTATAAACTTCAGAATCAGTTTAGTGATACTTGTGAAATAATTTCATGGAGTTTTGATGGGGGTTGCATTTAACCTATACATCAAGTTGGGAAGAACTGACGTCATGACAATATTGAGTTTTCCTGTTCACAGACATGGAATATTTTTCCATTTATTTAGTTCTTTTTTGATTTATTTCATCAGAGTTTTATCATAATCATATAGATCTTGCATATATTTTGTTAGATTTATACATAAGCATTTCCTTTTGGGGGATGTTAATGTTAATGATATGTTTCTATTTTCAAATTCCTCTTGTACACTGCTGGAATATAGGAAAATGATTGGCTTTTGTGTGATATAGTAATCTTGTGTCCTGAAATCTTGCTGTAATTACTTCTTTGTTCCAGCAGTTTCATTTTTTGTAAGTTATTTTGAATTATCTACAAAGGTGATCATATCAGCTGCAAATTTTTTTTTTTAATTTCTTCCTTCCCAATCCATAGACGTTTTCTTTTCTTGTCTTGTCTTCTTGACTTAATGACAATGTTGAAGAATAGTGGTGTAGGGGACATTCTTGTCTTGTACCTGATCTTAGTACGTAAGCTTGAGTTTCTCACTATTTAGGAAGATGTTAGCAGTAGGTTTTTCACATATACTCTTTATAAATTTGAGGAACTTTCTCTCTGTTTCTAGTTTGCCAATAATTTTTATCATAAATAAATGTTGGAGTTTGTTAAATTCTTTATCTATTAATATATGTTGTAATTTTCTTTTTTAGCATAGTGAGGAAATAAATTACAATAATTGATTTTTAAATGTGGATCCAGACTTGCATAGCTGAAATAAAACCCACTTGATAATGGTGTATAATTATTTTTATTTATTTGTATTCATTGTGCAAGTATTTTTTGAGGATTTTTGCATCTTTATTCATTAGCAATATTAGTCTATAGTTAATCCGTATTAATCTAATAGCTTTGTCTCATTTTTAGTACTAGGGAAATGCTGGCCCTTTTCAATAAGGTAGGAAGTATTCCCTATTTCTATCCTCCAAAAGACATTGAAAAATGGTATAATTTCTTCCTTAAATGTTCAATAGAATTCACCAGTGAACTCAAGATTAATGCATTCTGCTTTGGATTATTAAATATTGTCTCAATTTCTTAGTATATATAGGCCTATTTAGATTGTTAATTTTTCTTCTGTAAATTTTGACATCTCATGCTTTTAAAAGAATTGGCCTGGCTGGGCGCAATGGCTCAGGCCTGTAATCCCAGCCCTTTGGGAGGCTGAGGCGGGAAGATCACGAGGTCAGGAGTTCAAGACCAGCCTGACCAACATGGTGAAACTCTGTCTCTAATAAAAATTCAAAAATTAGCAGGGCATGGTGGCACATGCCTGTAATCCCAGCTATTTGGGAGGCTGAGGTAGGAGAATCACTTGAACCTGGGAGGCGGAGGTTGCAGTGAACTGAGATGGTGCTATTGCCCTCTAGCCTGGGCAACAGAGTGAGACTTCATCTCAAAATAATAATAATAATAATAACAATAACAGAAAGAATTGGCCTATTTAATCTAAGTTATAAAATTTGTGGGCATATTATGGTTCATAGTATTCTTGGTTTGTAATTACTTTATTTTCTTAAGTTCCAGGGTCCATGTGCAGAATGTACAGGTTTGTTTCATAGGTAAGTGTGTGTCATGGTGGTTTGCTGCACCTGTCAACCCATCAACTAGGTATTAAGCCCAGTTTGCTTTAGCTCTTTTCCCTAATGCTCTCCTTCCTCCAACCACCCCCTGACAGGCCCCAGTAAGTATTGTTCCCCTCCCTGTGTCCAGGTATTCTCATTGTTCAACTCTCACTTATAAGTGAGAACACGCACTGTTTGGTTTTATATTCCTGCATTAGTTTGCTGAGGATAATGGCTTCCAGCTTCATCCATGTCCCTGCAAAGTACATGCCCGGCGCAAGACAAGGATCCCCTCTCTTACCACTCCTATTCAACATAGTATTATAAGTTCTGGCTAGGGCAATCAGGCAAGAGAAAGAAATAAAGGGTATTCAGTTAGGAAAAGAGGAAGCCAAATTGTCTCTGTTTGCACATGACATGACTGTATGTTTAGAAAATGCCATCGTCTCAGCCCCAAATCTCCTCAAGCTGATAAGCAACTTCAGCAAAGTCTCGGGATACATCAATGTGTGACAATAACAAGCATTCCTATACACCAATGACAGATAAACGGAGAGCCAAATCATGAGTGAACTCTCATTCACAATTACTACAAAGAGAATAAAATACCTAGGAATTCAACCTACAAGGGATGTGAAGGACCTCTTCAAGGAGAACTACAAACCACTGCTCAAGGAAATGAGAGGACACAAACAAATGAAAGAATACTCCATACTCATGGATAGGAAGAATCAACATCGTGAAAATGGCCATACTGCCCAAGGTGATTTATAGATTCAATGCTATCTCCATCAAGCTGCCACTGACTTTTCTCACAGCGTTGGAAAAAACTACTTTAAATTTCGTATGGAGCATATTATTTATATTTTTTATTTTACATTTTTTGTTGCTTTACAGTTTTCAATATGCATTTACAGCTAATCCATGTCCACTTTCAAATAACACATATATACACACTTACATAGAATATATATACACATACACACATATACACACATATTTAGAATATAATCAAATAGATTGTTGCTATTATTTTGAACAAACTTTTATCTGTTAGGTTAATTAATAGGAGAAATAAGGTTTTATTTTACCTTCGCTCATTGTTTTTCCATGTTCTTTCTTTCTTTAGGTAGGTCAGAATTTCTGATATATATCATTTTTTCTTTCCCTCAATAACTTTAATTTTCTCAATTTGTGTTTGTCTGAGACTGTCTTTATTTCTTCTTCACTTCTAATTGATAATTTTTCAGGGCACAGAGTTCTATGTTGGTGAATTTTTTTCTCTCTCAGCACTTTAAAAATTTACTCTACTCTTTTCTTGCTACATGTTTTCTAAGGAATTGGATGCAATTCTTTGTCCCTCTGTAAGTGAGAAATATATATGTTTTCCTCTGACCTTGTCAGGATTTTTTTCTTTATTGCTGCTTTTTTTTTTTTTTTTTTGTATTTTTCTGTTACAGTGGCTTAAAAAAAAAATCTTTAGCATTGTGTTTTCCTTAAGATTTTCATCTCTGTTTATATTGCCCTTCTGTTCTTGTATGCCTTCTATTTTACCTATTAAAACTGTTGGTATATTAATTATAGTTGTTTGAAATTTCTGGTCTGATAAATTCACCATCCCTGCCATGTCTGATTTTGATACTGTTCTAACTATATAAATTATGCTTTTGGCCTTCTTGTATGCCTTGTAATTTTTTAAATGGAAAGACAAAATGTATTGGATAAAAGAAACTGCTATAAATAGGCTTTAGGTAATGTGGTGGCAAGGGGGAGGGTGAGAGGCAGTGTTTCACAGTCGTACGACTGGACCTCAGTCTTTTAGTGAGCCTGTGCCTCTGAACTGTGAGCTTCACAAGTATTTCTCAGGGCATTTTTTTTTAACTCTTAATTTTATTTGTCTACCCTTCCAAAGATGGAAGAAGATGGGTAGAGTAAATTGAAGTTGGGTATTACCTTTCTCTCACATGAAAGTTAGAGATAACCAGAGTTGTGTATTCTATTTCCCCCACATCAGTTTGGTTCTGATAGTATCCCAGCAGGTTAGGCCTGCCTAACTAGTTTCTTCTGAGAGCAGGCCTTGTTAAGAAGAACAAAATGCTCTGGAATATTTTTAAATGGTTGATTTCCCCTCCCCCTGCTGGAAGTATGAGGGGGATTATTCTCCACTATTTACTGTAAGAACCTCATCAAGCTCCTTAAGACTGTGTCCTCCCTGGAGTTTTAAACTCTGACTTATCCTTACTAAGCCTTCAGCAATTCCTCAGTGGTAGTACAGGTTTTCCTACCCCAGTACTGGTTTTACTCATGAGTCTTCACTCTGGGAAGCCCTGACTCTCTGTATTGACCCATCTGTCTCTTCAGTCGTGGGGGTAGCAGTTTGTCCTGTGTCCTCAACTGTTTTCTTGCTCCAGGAACAATTACTGATGTTTCATTCTGTTCAGCTTTCTACTTGTTGTTAGGGCAGAATGACACCATTTAACATGTAAAAATTTCTTTAACATGTGAAAATACATTTAGTACATTTAACATGTAAAAATTTCTTACATGTTGAACTGGGAGCCAGAAGTTGGAACTAATTTTCATATATATATATATATATATAGAGAGAGAGAGAGAGAGAGAGAGAGAGAGAATATACAAATATGACAATCAGGGAAGAGAAGATGCACACATGGATAACAGCTGAATGAACACCCAGGCCTGATCAAACATCAACCCTGACCATTATCCTGTCATCAATGAGATAATCTTTCCTATTCCATGAGGAAAATCAAGGAAGAAGTTAGAGACAGGGAGCACAATCCCTCAAATTTCCCTCTCCCTAAAAGACCAGAAGAAATGGGCAATATCCGTGGCACCAAATAAACCAAATAATTAAAATTTGATATTTGAGTAAGCATGTAATCAGAGATGCTATAGAGAAGTCTGCTTTCGATTCAGTCTATGAACCTCCTGTTGCCCATGTTCTACCTACATGTGAAGAGGTGTTGTAAGTGCTCCCTCTAGTTCTACATCTTTTAATATGCATTATTAATAATACATTAAAACTTGCAAATGTTAATTTATAATTTACAATTATGCTTGTTATTTATGTGACAAGCATCATTTGTCATAAACGTTCCTTTGATAAATGTCAGTTTAGCTTCATCAAGGCAAATTTAGATTTCTGTACAGTATTTGTTAATCTAAGAATAAATTTTGATGGACATCTGCATCAATTTGTATATTAGGTCTACAACTTAATTTGTTATAATGTGGTTAAATATTATTCATTATTTTATTAATCTGAGTTTAGTCAGTAATATTGAAATACCTCTAGTTTTTTTGAACAGTAAGATATTTTACAAATAAGTGAGAAGATTTTATAGCTCCTGAAAAATATGTAGGAGCAAAGTTCAGTGAAGCCACTGCTGGCCTGGTGACACCAGAAAATGTGGTAGGACTCAGTGAACTCAACTGTGTGGTACAATTACGTGGGTGATTCCCAGGGCAACATCTGGAAGCTTTTAGAAAACCAATACCTACCATCTGTCTGTGCTCTCTTGCAGCTACTGCCAGAGAATAGTGGATTTACCTGTGCTTCTGCTTCTCACATCTCATTGGAGTTCCTCTTGTTGGAAAAAATCTAAACCACAACCTATTTAATAAGGATGCCAGGGAAATGTATTTTGCAAGATGCAGGTATCTATAACAATAGAATAGTTGGTATGCAATAAACCGTCTTGCTTTAAACAAGTATAGATTGGAGAAAACACAAGAAACAACAGTTTTTAGTCATTGAATCAAGATGCAACAAAAGGCTGTGGTCCTTGAGAGGAGGAAAACTCAATAAGTTTCCCTACATTCAATTTGAGTTTTTGTCTGGAGGCATTTTGCAAAACACAACACAGGTAAGTAGATACAAAATAGAGATGAGGTTAAGAATAAAATGAGAAAGAAAGGAAAGCCATGAAAAGATGAATCATAAGAAACCTGGTTTTGATATATAGACATCAGACAAATAAGATTTCAATAGAACAAATATTATCAGGGATAAAAAAAAGAATATTTTGAAGAAATAAAAGCTTCAATTTTTTAAAAAGGGTATAACAATGCTAAATGATTATGCACATAATAACAAAGCTTCAAAAAATGAAGCAAGAACTGACATAGCTAGGGAGAGACAGAAATCTACAAATTTATTTGGGTATTTAACACTAATGCTTTAGTAACTAACAAAATGAGTAGACATAAATCAATACAGAAGTATCTCAACCAATATAATATAATTTGAATTTATAGAATAATATTAACCTATTTGATGTAGTTAGTAAATGGAGAACAAAATACCTAACAATAGCAGAATGCAGTCTTTTCAAGTACATGGAAGACTTTCACCTAGATGAACCATATAAGAAATTACAATCAATTCCAAAAGATCAAAACAAAATCAGACAAAGTGTTTTTCTAACAAAAATGGGATTAAATTAGAAATTGATTAAAAAACATAGAGCTAATCGTATATTTAATGGTTTAAAATTAGAAAAAGGCAAAGATTATTTATTACTCATTATTCTTATTTATTCTATTAATCTTGAACTGGAGATCCTGGCCAGCGCAATAATACAAGTTAAAAAAAAGTAAACGTTATAAAGAACGGAAACACAAAAATAAAACTTGTTTTAAAAATTTTTGGAGGACATGTTTGTGTACATAAAAAAATCTGAAGCAACCTACACCAAACCACTGCTATGAGGAATAACTGAATCTAAAAACCTAGCAGAATATAAAATCAATTATACAGAAATCTATTTTATTTTCATAAACTTTTTATGACAACTAAAAAGTAAAGTGAAACACATTATTTACAGTAGCATCAAAATTAAATAATGAAGAATAGAAAATCTCAAAATAAGCTGGCAGAAAGGGGATGATACAGATGCATCCAGGAGGAACATCTGCCACCAAGAGACCAGGACACTAGGAAGAATGGTGCACTCTGAGCAGATCTTTGCAAGAAAGGGATTGAGAGTGGACAGAGGGAGGACAAAGATGCTGGGCTCAAGAAGTAGGAAGCTGGGTAAACTGCATGGGCCTTACATGAAGCAGGACTCATTCTTAGTCCCTAGTGACTCCTGTGATACGGATTAGTTGAACAGACAAAGAGCAATGCACTGTTACCATGGCTGTCTGGAATCCTGGGAGCAGGAGACCCATGACCCCCACAGACACTTGAGCTAGTAGACACAGCTGCTTAGAGAGGTGGTAGGGGCAGGACTCCTGTCTGTGCAGAGCCTAGAGGGTTTTATTTGGGAACGTCTGCAGGGGAGCACAGTCAATGACACTCATCCCCCAAGGCATGTCATGATCCCATAGGAGATTCTAGCCTTAGGGAACCTGTCAGACCTGAACAGAGCAGGGTGATCTTGCCTGTGAGATGGGGCCAGTTTTACCTGAGTGCCCTTCTGTCTGCTGACCTCTCCCAGGGTCCCAGCCTGACTGTGTCTACTTGCCATGTAGTCTTAGATGCCCAACTGAGGTTCCTCCTGGGGGCCTGCGTCATAGTTCCTACACTGGCAGGCAATGCTTGACTGTATCAGAGAGTTCCAGTAGAGCAGCCTCCACCAACGTGCACCAGCCTACCTGGGATCTCCCTCAACTGCAGTCTCTCTTGTGCCAATTTGCCAGCACGCCCACACTCACCTAAGGCTACCCCCCACCATAGTTTTGCCAATAAGTGTGTGCACAAG
>NW_012107219.1:290753-295816 GCF_000951045.1 Mandrillus leucophaeus
TGGCAGAAAGGGGCTGATACAGATGCATCCAGGAGGAACATCTGCCACCAAGGGACCAGGACACTAGGAAGAATGGTGCACTCTGAGCAGATCTTTGCAAGAAAGGGATTGAGAGTGGACAGAGGGAGGACAAAGATGCTGGGCTCAAGAAGTAGGAAGCTGGGTAAACTGCATGGGCCTTACATGAAGCAGGACTCATTCCTAGTCCCTAGTGACTCCTGTGATACAGATTAGTTGAACAGACAAAGAGCAATGCACTGTTACCATGGACGTCTGGAATCCTGGGAGCAGGAGACCCATGACCGCCACAGACACTTGAGCTAGTAGACACAGCTGCTTAGAGAGGTGGTAGGGGCAGGACTCCTGTCTGTGTAGAGCCTAGAGGGTTTGATTTGGGAACGTCTGCAGGGGAGCACAGCCAATGACACCCATCCCCCAAGGCATGTCATGATCCCATAGGAGATTCTAGCCTTAGGGAACCTGTCAGACCTGAACAGAGCAGGATGATCTTGCCTATGAGATGGGGCCAGTTTTACCTGAGTGCCCTTCTGTCTGCTGACCTCTCCCGGGGCCCCAGCCTGACTGTGTCTACTTGCCATGCAGTCTTAGATGCCCAACTGAGGTGCCTCCTGGGGGCCTGTGTCATAGTTCCTACACTGGCAGGCAATACTTGACTGTATCAGAGAGTTCCAGTAGAGCAGTCTCCACCAACGTGCACCAGCCTACCTGGGATCTCCCTCAACTGCAGTCTCTCTTGTGCCAATTTGCCAGCACGCCCACACTCACCTAAGGCTACCCCCCACCATAGTTTTGCCAATAAGTGTGTGCACAAGCAAACCTCACCTCCCCTTCCCTGCTGGAGCAGGGGTATATGTGCACCTTATTGTGCCATTTTTATTGGTGTGTGTGCACCCAACCTTGTCTGCACTTCACGTTCACTGTTGCCACTGGTAAAATGAATAAGCATGGATTCTGCTGCCACCACACAACAAAACATGTTGGCTGGCACCACATTTTGGAGTGTGGTGGCTGGCCTGCAGCTTGGGAGCACTTTGGCCCTGCTAGGGCGGCAGCAGGTTTTCAACTTCAAGGGGCCAAAGAACAAAGCTTGGGTTCACATACCAGTACCCCAGTGTTAGAGGATGAAGCCCAGGAATACTGAGCTAAGCCCTGGTCCCCCTCAAATTTACCAGAAATGTAGGCTGTTGATTGAACCCACCTTATACCACAATCAAACTCCTAGGGATATCAAATAAGCTAAAAGAAAAAAAAATCCCATCCAAAAGACAAATGTCAAAGATTGAAGGAACAACAGCCCATATAGACAAGAAAGAACCAGCACAATAACTCATGTAGCTCAAAAAGCCAGAGTGTCCTCTTATCTCCAAATGACCATATAGTTCCCCAGCAATGGTTCTTAGGCAGGCTGAAATGGCTAAAATGACAAAAATTGTATTCAGGATATGGATAGGAGCAAAGATCATTCAGAAGAAAGTCTAAACCTAATCCAAGAATTCTAAGGAACATAATAGAATGGTACAGGAGATGAAAGGCAACATGGTCATTTTAAGAAAGAACCAAATTGAGCTGACAGGGCAGAAAAACTCACTTCAAGAATTTCAGAATACAACTGTAAGTATTAACACAGAATTGACCAAACTGAGATCAGAATCTCAGACCTTGAAGACATGCTCTATGAAATAACTCAGTCACACAAAAATAAAGAAAAAGCAATAAAGAAGAGTAAACAAAACCTGCAAGAAATATGTGATCATGTAGAGACTGAATCTATGACACGTTGTCATCCCTGAAATACGAGGAGAGAAAGCAAACTACTTAGAAAACACATATTTCAGGATATCATCCATGAAAATTTCCCAACCTTGCTAGAGAGGCCAACATTCAAATTTAGAAAGTGCAGAAAACTCCATGTGAAATACCACACAAGAAGACCATCCTCAAGACACATAGTTATCGAGTTCTCTGAGGTCAAATGGAAAGAAAAAATGTAAAAGGCAGCTAGAGAGAAGGGGCAGGTCACCTCCTAAGGGAACCCCATAAGGTTAACAGAAGACCTTTTGGGAGAAAACTTACAAGCCAGAAGAGAATGGGGGCCTATGTTCATCATTCTTAAAAGAATTTTCAAGCAAGAATTCTGTATATAGCAAAACCAAACTTCATAAGCAGAGAAATACGAGCCTTTTCAGACAAGCAAATTCTAAGGGATTTTATTACCACCAGACTTGCATTATAAGAGATCCTGAACAGAGTGCTAAATATGGAAAGACCATTACCAGCCACAACAAAAAGCACATTTAAGTACACAGACGAGTGGCACTACAAAGCAACCACACAAAAAAGTCTGCATAATAATTAGCTGAAAACATGATGACAGGAACAAATCCACAAACGTCAATACTAACCTTGAATGTAATTGGGCTAAATGTTCCTACTAAAAGTCATAGAGTGGCAAGTTGGATAAAGAAGCAAGACCCAATGTTACCTTGTCTTCAAGAGACCCATCTCACAAGCAATGACACCCATAGGCTCAAATTAAATGAATGAAGAAAAATATACCAAGCAAATGGAAAACAGAAAAATGTAGGCCTTGCTATTCTAATTTCAGAAAAAATAGAGTCTCAATGAACAAAGATCAAAAAAGACAAAAAAGGACACTACATAATGGGAAAGTTTTCAATTCAACAAGAAGACCTAACTATTCTAAATTTTTGTGCACTCAACACAGAAACTTCTAGATTATAAAGCAAGTACTTAAGAGACCTATAAAGAAATTTAAATTACTACATATGATAGTGGGAACCTTCAATACCCCACTGATAATATTAAACAGATCACCAAGGCAGAAAACTAAAAAAGGTATTCAGGACCTGAATTCAACATTTGACCAAATAGGCTAAATAAACACCTACAGAACTATTCACTCCCCATGACAGCAAGAAACACACACACACACACACACACACACATACATATACACACACACAAAATATACATTCTTCTCATCTGCACATCGCAGGTACTCTAAAATCAATCCCAAAATTGGACATAAAACAGTACTCAATAAATTCAAAAAAAATCACACCAACTGCATTTTGGGACTACAGCACAATAAAAATAGAAATCAATATCAAAAAATGAGCTTACAACCAACTAATTTCATGGAAATTCAACAACTTGCTCCTGAATGACTTTTGGGTAAATAATGAAATTAAGGCAGATATCAATAAATTTTTTGAATAGCATCAAAGATGCAACATACCAGAATATCTGAAACACAACAAACACTGTATTAAGAGGAAAAAAGTATAGCACTAAACACCCATATCAATAAGTTAGAAAAATCTCAAATTGACAACCTAACATCAACTGAAAAAATTAGAGATGCAAGAGCAAACCAACCCCAATGCTGGCAGAAGATGAGAAATAACCCACATCAGAGCTGAACTGAAAGTAATTGAGATGAGGATAACCATACAAAAGATCAACAAATACAGGAGTTTTGTTTTGATTTTTTTCATAAGATATGTGGACCGCTAATAGAGTAATAAAGAAAAAAAGCAGAGAAGATCCAAATAAACACAATCAGAAATGACAAAGAGGACATTACCACTGATCCCACAGAAACGCAAATAACCCTCAGAGACTTCCATGTATACTCCTATGTACATAAACTAGAAAACCTAGAAGAAATGGGTAAATTCCTGGATGCATATACCTGCCCAAGACTGAACCAGGAAGAAATTGTATTCCTGAAGAGACCAATAAAGAATTTCAAAATTGAATCAGAAACAAAAAGCCTGCCAAACTAAAAAGCCCAGGATCAGATGGATTTACAAATTCTACCAGATGCATAATGAAGATCTGGTACCATTCCTACTGAAACTATTCCAAAAAAATTGGAGAAGAGGGACCCTAACTCATTCTATGAGGCCAGCATCATTCTGATATCAAAACCAGGCAGACACAACAGAAAAAAAAAAAGGTATTCCAATTATTACATCTTTCCATCCTTGCCAATGAAGGAGATCATCAGCAATCAAGGTCAAATTTGTACCCCCTGGCAACTACCTTCCTGATTGTCTCAGGTTACCAGACACTCCAATAAGCATGCTGTGGCCATTTGTAAGGACATCTGGGATTTCTGTTACTGCTACTAGGTTATTCACTTGATGATTCCATTGCTCCTACTAAGACGTAATTTAATTTTCCATTTAGTATCCTAACTCCTGAGACCACATGTTTTAGAAGGCAAAAAGTACATCTTTCTAATTCTTCCATCCCCAGTTCTTGGCCCAGTGATGGCAGCACAGCAGTACTCAGTAGGCATGTACTGAATTAGTTAAAAAAGAATATTCTTTTAAAACTAGTTTGTCTGGATAGATTCTTAATCTCCTGCTGTACCTTAATTTTACATAGGAGCAAAGCTAAATCGTAAATGGTAGGGGCATTCTCGTCTTCATTAACCTTATGATGACACAGAATTTCAGTGAGAATGATTTATTTAGCCAGTGTCACATGCCTCATTCCCGTTTACCTCCTCTTCCCTCTTTGGCATTTTTTTTTTTTGGTCCTTTCTCTGTGTTATCTTGTCAAGGATGCAGGAGTTTTCAGAGCCCCCCTTTGTTTTCTGACATCATATGCAAAGCACTCTCCAGGGAGAAAACCATAAGGCAGCAGTAGTTCTCTGCAGCCTTGAATCTGTCAAGAGAAATGAAAATATCCAAGCAGATATTACTACTCAAAAGTCCTCTAAGAGTGCATATTTGTCTAGCTTATTTCTATAATAAAAATTATTTTTCTTTAAATGTTGACCCTAAATCATGAGTTAGGACCTAAAATTGCATCCAGACCACCCCAGTATCAGTGTACTCCAAGGGGCTATTCAAAGAGACCCAGGTATGTATTCCACATGTGAGGATGACTTTAGCTCTCAATGTACACACCTTTCTCACCACACCCCCTCAGCACCCGATCACAGTCAAATCTTAACCCTCTTTAGTTCTAGGGTAGCACCTTCCCTGCTAAGATCCTCCTTCACGACA